>NW_027502046.1:0-57818 GCF_021521415.1 Bidens hawaiensis | reverse complement strand
AAAACACAAAGAAAGTCAATGTCATTCTTCAAGATCTTGAGTATGTATATTTTTTTTATTTTATAATTTTAAATTTAGTTTGTAACCATTTTTATTGAAATCTTTTATTTAATTCTGTTTTGCAATGATGAATTCAATTTACTTGTCTTTGTGAGATTCTTATGTTGATTCTGTTTTAGAGCATTGGCAAAACAGAAATGAAAATGGTGTTATTGTTGTTCTACTCTAGTTTGGCACATTGAAGTACTTTGGACGTTTCAGTTATGTGAACAACTGTTTTAATGTTTCAAAGCTATTTGTGAATTCTGACATTCCTGAAATTACTTCATTTTGAAACAGGTATTATACTTTCATACGAAAAGATTCATATTACAATATATTACTATTTTACAGCAAAGGTTTTATTTTATTCACTAATTATTCAAATTTTATCAGCCTTCTTCAAAACTCTGCTGGTTCATTGTGTTCCACCCAATCATCTAGGTTATCTGGAATATTTTTATCCCTCTATGATGAATATGTTGCAAGGAGCGAATTTATCAACATAGCTGAGTTAAATCTGAATGAGGTAAACTTTATTTATTTTTTTATTATAAAATATTTTGGTTATGTTATAATAGAGTTAGCATAAATATAGATGAAGTCTGTTGTTGTTGTTGGTATTGTTCGGATGATACAAGAAGAATTGCCATGGTATTATTTTGCCTGTAAAGCTTGTCACAAGAAGGCTACCAAAAGGGGCGATAGTGATGAACCTACTGTGGTGTTTTGGTTGATCAAGAAGATGTTTTGGAATGTAAAACATAGACTTGCAATAATATTGTAATTGAAGTTGTTGAAAGGTTTTAATTATATTTCAACTTATGATCATACTTTTTCTTATAACATACCAGCTTACATAATACATTACTTATGCAGGCTGAAAGTCCCAATTGTTGTTTAGGATTTCACTGGAAGTGTGTCTTTGACAGTTTTTGATAGAGAGGCTTCGAAAATTCTCAACACTACTACAAAAGCATTAGTTGAGAAACATGCTGCTGTAAGATATGATTCTGATTTTGTATACTTTCTGACTTAGTTTGTTTACTTTTAAATAACTAATTGATGTTAATATGTTTGTAAAATGTTACAAACAACAGGGTGGTGAGAAAGCTTTGTATCCTAATGAGTTCGAGGTTCTTGTGGGTTAAAAGTTTGCTTTTTGATTGATATCACCCGGTTTAATCAGAATAACAACTTCCAGGTTTTTGGAGTTTCGAAAGTCATTGATGATGCTAATTGTGACACCCGGTAATTCCCAATCCTATAAACTAAGTAATCAACCTAATAATTAGGTGATTGTGAATATTATGCACGCTAAATTAGAATCAGCGCGGGCATGTATTAGGTGCACCCTGCGCGAGCGCGCTATATTAGAATCAGCGCGGGCATGTATTATGTGCGCCCTGCGCGGAGCGCGCTATGTTAGAGTCAGCGCGGGCATGTTATGTGCGCCCTGCGCGATGCGCGCGATGTAAGAACCAGCGTGGGCATATGTTATATGCGCCATGCGCGAATGTTTTGGCTTTATGTTTTCATGTAACTTAACTTTATGTTGTCTAATGGGTTGACCGTTCCGCATGATGCTAAGGCGGGTGCATTCCCAAATCGTTTTATGCGCGTGCGGAAGGGGAACTAACCTCCCCGCATGGCGGGAACATTGAGAGTTAGTTTGTCTGAAGCTCCAAGATGGAATTGACTTCAACATAACTGATCACTATGTTGAAATACCAAGACCACCTGGAGAATCTACAAATGAAACTCAATGTCCTAACTGCGAGAAGGTTACGTACCTACCCGCAGCAAAGAAATGTCCTTCACGCATAAAGCTATGCGCACAAAGCTATACGCGCAGAACACTTAGCCTAATCTCCAGATATAAGGGGATTATTCCCGCCCAGAAAGGGAACAGTTGCGTGTTTCAGAGATTTCTACTTTTTTTACTGTACACTGACAAAAGTACCTGAAAAAGCACACTGTAACATGAAAAGTCAACTGTCAGCCACCCTACTCCCACCAACCACAGACCTGCATGTCCTGTCCAAATCAAATCAGAATCTTTTATCCACTCCCTAGACCAATCACCTCCACTTTTAAATAAATAATAATAATTTCCATACTTTATAATCATTACACCTAGATATGAAAAGATTACAATCCCCTAAAGCAAGGGATTGTGTTCCCTAAATCTTGCCTATAAATATGTAACCCAAATATCACCCAAACACACTTCAAACTTCTCTCTTAAGAACTGCAAACTTGCACAAATCATCTCCCAAGCATCCGTTGTTTTCATTTCCGATCCTGTTACTAGACCTTCAATTCCGAGGCAACACCAAGAAAACCCGAATCTCGATTATCCCTTAACAAGAACCACAGGTGAGTCTCACAGCCCCTATTTTCACTGTTTTCACTATTTTTAAACTGTTTTCGGGGCGAGGGACACGTACTTAAATTATGTTTTATCATGATACTCTTACAAGCAATGCAAGCAATTATGTGTTTAAATAATGTTTCATTATGGATATTTACGAGCAATGCAAACGGTTATCTATGGTTTTCGATGAGAGTGCGATACGAGTAAGTGATCACTTTACTATTGGAACTCTAAGGGTAGGGACTGCTGGTTTGATCCGCCCACTCGTAGGGGTCGCACCTCTTACACAGACGAGTGCCTAGCATGTCACGGGGCAGTACTATGGGATTGAGCCCGCTCGTAGAGGTCGCTCCTCTTACGCAGACGAGCGCCTTGTTTTCCGGCACAACGTCCGCGCGTAACCCGCGGGACGGTATTATTCGCTCGTAGTGGCAGCGCCACTTACACAGACGAGCACGGTTTTTCAGAAGTGTCCGCGCGTAACCCGCGGGACGGTATTACTTATTTCGCTCGTAGTGGCAGCGCCACTTACACAGACGAGCACGGTTCCCAGAAATGTTCGCGCGTAGCCCGCGGAACGATTTTATCAGAATAGGTTATCAGAACTATGTTTTACTAAGCACGTGTTTTAATGATGCTATCAGAATTATGTTTCAGAATGATTTTTATCAAGACTATGATGCAATACGAATTATCAAGTTACTAAAACTTGTGAACTCACTCAGTTTATACTGATTCAAATGTTTTACGTGTCTTTCAGGAGATAACTAGGTAGCGCATGGAGTCACACTTAGAGCACCTCACGCTGAACATCTAAAACTAGCTTTTTGGAAGATTTTAGTTCTATCCCTTCGATGCGCGCGGTTGTTCCCGCCGCGCAAGGGGATATGGCGTGGAAATCTTCAACAGTTTTTATACTTGGATGTTTTTATGTAATTTTTAAACAATGTAATGTATTTGTATTAAACATTTCATGCGCAATGAAAATCTTACTTTGAATGTTTGCAATGGCCCGTGCTTAATTATCAATCCCCACTCGCGATGCGCCCGGCTGTTTCCGCCGTTCAGGGCCGGGTGTGACAGATTGGTATCAGAGCACTGGTTATAGCGAACTAGGAAAAGAAGTTTTAACCTAGACTATAACCGTTGGGGAATCGCATGAAATATTTTTTTCAAAAAAATATTTTCAAAAGAAACTATACACACACTTAGGAACACGGGTCACACAGTGTCTAGTGAATAAAGATAAGAACATTATGTGCTCAGAGTACATGCGCTAAGTTTGATATATTTTCATTCTCTTTTAAAGCGAGAATGCCTCCAACTAGAGCCATGGGAATTACCATGACACCCGAGGAACTCGCGGAAATAATCGCGCAGGCGATCGCGACACATGAGGCCAGCAAGGCCGAATCTAGTCAGGGTCGTCAGGAGAACGAGACCCCAGAACCCGAATCAGGAGCCTTGGACAAAGGGTGCTCCTATAAGACATTTATGGCCTGTAGGCCTTGGCCATTCAAGGGTACCGAAGGGGCCATTGGGCTCTACAACTGGATTGACAAGATGGAGACAGTTCTCTCCATTAGCGGATGTAGTGAAAACCAGAAGGTCCTTTACGCGACCTGCATGTTCCAAGAAGCAGCTTCGTCTTGGTGGAAGCTTCAAGTGAAGACTATGGGGCAAGAAGTTGCTCTTCACAAGACCTGGGAGGAGCTGAAGGAAATGTTGATGAGAAAGTTCTGCTCTCGCGCAGAAATTCAGAGTCTACAACAGGAATTCTGGAACCACACCATGGTAGGAACGGATATCGACGCCTACAACAACCGGTTCAACGAGCTTTGCCAGTTGGTGCCAGACATGGCAAACACGGAGGAAAAGAAGATCGAGAGGTATATCTTTGGGTTACCTCCTGTTGTTAGGGTTCCGCTCAACGCCGCAGCGCCTCCAACCTTTGATGAGGCGGTAGCGCGGGCCATCACCCTTACAAGGGATACGGTCCGTGCGGGTATGTTGACTACGCGCGGAAACGAGCAGCGAACCTCTGACTCCAAGAGGAAATGGAACTCTCACCACCGAGGGTCCGACTCCAAGCAGCCACCGTTCAAGAAGCAGGAGAGCGCAAGGGTTTACGCGATCCAAGCCGCGGAGCCATCAAGGAAAGGATACAGCGGGCCTTACCCATGGTGCAACAAATGCAAGTTTCACCACGAGGGTGAATGCGCGAGCGTCATGTGCGCCAAATGTAACAGGCCAGGGCACAAGACGGTGAATTGCCGTGCTAAGGAAGCTGGAGCCAGTGACAACTGCTACGCATGCGGAAAACCAGGGCATTTCAGTCGGGATTGCCCACAAAAGGGAAACCAAGCTCGCGGGAGAGCTTTTGTGATCGGCGCAGGCGAAGCTAAAGAAGAGCCGAATGTGGTAACCGGTACGTTTTTGCTTAACGGCCATTTTGCATCTGTCTTATTTGATACTGGCGCTGACCTAAGTTTTATATCCGCTGAGTTTAAAGACTCCCTAGGTTTAGCAACCAGTAGGCTAGACACACCTTATACTATAGAACTAGCCAATGGTAGGCAGTTATGCGCGAACGAAGGAACTGAACAATGTGTAATAGTCATGGGAGGTCACGGGTTCAATATTAACTTGTTGCCAATAGACTTGGGAAGTTTTGACATTGTGGTAGGTATGGATTGGTTAGTCGAGAACCACGCGGAAGTTATTTGCCATGAGAAGCAGGTTCGGGTCCCACTGTTGAACGGAGAAATCTTGGTGATTCAAGGGGAAAGAAGGGGAGTTGCGACGAAACTGATTTCGTGCCTAAAGGCGCGCAAGTGCCTAAGGAAAGGGTGCTACGCCTTCCTGGCGCATGTAGTAGAGAAGAAAGGAGATGAGCGAAGAATTGAAGACTTACCAGTAGTGCGCGAATTTCCAGAAGTTTTTCCTGAAGATTTGCCCGGATTACCGCCGCCGCGACAAGTCGAATTTCGTATTGATTTAGTCCCAGGAGCTGCGCCAGTAGCTCGAGCGCCTTATCGACTAGCTCCATCTGAGATGCAAGAGCTATCCAATCAGTTACAGGAACTATTGGATAAGGGTTTCATACGCCCAAGCTTTTCACCTTGGGGAGCTCCAGTACTGTTTGTTAAGAAGAAGGATGGTTCGTTCAGAATGTGTATTGACTATAGGGAGCTGAACAAGCTGACAGTCAAGAATCGGTACCCCTTACCGAGGATTGACGACTTATTTGACCAGTTGCAGGGATCCAGTTATTATTCGAAGATAGATCTACGGTCAGGATACCACCAACTTAGGGTCCATGAGGAAGATGTGCCGAAAACAGCCTTCCGAACTAGATACGGCCATTATGAGTTCTTAGTGATGCCTTTCGGGCTAACTAATGCGCCGGCTGTATTCATGGATCTGATGAACCGCGTGTGCAAACCATACTTGGATAAATTTGTAATTGTATTTATAGATGATATTCTGATTTACTCTCGGACCAAGGCCGAGCATGAGCAACACCTGAGATTGATTTTGGAATTGTTGAGGAAGGAAGAGTTGTATGCGAAGTTTTCCAAGTGTGAGTTTTGGCTTAGAGAAGTTCACTTTCTCGGTCACGTTGTAAACGAGAAAGGGATACACGTCGATCCCTCCAAAGTCAAGGCCATCGAAAACTGGGAAGCGCCAAAAACCCCAACTGAGGTGAGGCAATTCCTAGGACTAGCTGGCTACTATCGACGCTTCATTGAGAACTTCTCCAAGATAGCTCTACCTCTGACCGCGCTAACTCAGAAAGACAAGAAGTTTGTTTGGGGCGAAAATCAGGAAGCGGCGTTCCAAATGTTGAAACAGAAGTTATGTAGTGCGCCAATTTTGTCTCTGCCTGAGGGGACGGATGACATCGTCGTTTACTGCGACGCTTCACATCAGGGACTCGGATGTGTCCTTATGCAGCGAGACAAAGTCATAGCGTATGCCTCGCGCCAACTCAAGACCAATGAAAAGAACTACACAACGCATGATCTGGAACTTGGAGCGGTTGTCTTCGCGCTAAAGATTTGGCGCCATTACCTCTATGGTACAAAGTGTATAATCTTTACGGATCACAAGAGCCTTCAACATATATTTGATCAGAAGGATTTAAACATGAGGCAACGAAGATGGGTTGAGTTATTGAATGATTATGATTGTGAAATAAAGTATCACCCTGGAAAGGCGAATGTGGTAGCAGACGCGCTAAGTAGGAAGGAGCGAATAAAAACGCTACGAGTCAAGGCTCTAAGGTTGACCATTCGCGCAGATCTCTCTACCCGCATCCGAGACGCTCAGCAAGAAGCCTTGAAACCAGAGTTTGTTAAAAACGAATCCCTTGGGGGTATGATTAAGAGTTTGGAACTTAAAGAGAACGGCAATCTATATTTCGCTAACCGCATATGGGTCCCTCTCAAGGGAGGATTGCGCGAGCAAGTATTAAACGAAGCTCACAAGACGCGGTATTCCGTACATCCTGGCGCAGACAAGATGTACCAAGATGTTAAAGCGCTGTATTGGTGGCCCAATTTAAAGGCGCCATCGCGATGTATGTCAGTAAGTGCCTGACGTGTTCGAAGGTAAAGGCTGAATACCAGAAACCATCAGGGTTGCTTCAACAGCCAGAAATTCCCATGTGGAAGTGGGAACAAATCTCTATGGACTTCATCACCAAACTGCCAAGGACACCTGGGGGTTATGACACGATCTGGGTTATTGTAGATCGGCTAACTAAGTCAGCGCACTTCCTGCCGATCAAGGAAACCGATAAGATGGAAAAGTTAGCCCGATTGTATATTCGAGAGGTAGTTTCAAAACATGGAGTCCCAGTGTCCATCATTTCTGATAGAGATAGTCGGTTCACCTCAAGGTTTTGGAGATCGTTACAAGGGGCTTTAGGTACTCGTCTTGACATGAGTACGGCTTATCATCCCCAAACGGATGGGCAAAGCGAGCGAACAATCCAGACATTGGAAGATATGTTACGCGCGTGCGCAATCGATTTCGGGGGAAGCTGGGATACTCATCTCCCATTGGTTGAATTTTCTTACAACAACAGTTATCACACAAGCCTCAAGGCTGCGCCGTTTGAAGCTTTGTATGGGCGCAAGTGTAGATCCCCACTGTGCTGGGCTGAAGTGGGTGACAAGCAAATGACTGGTCCAGAATTGATCCAAGAAACAACAGACAAGATTTTTCAGATACGGGATCGCCTTAAGACAGCGCGCGACAGACAGAAGAGCTACGCAGATGTGTGAAGGAAACCGTTGGAGTTTCAAGTAGGGGATAGAGTACTTTTGAAAGTCTCTCCATGGAAAGGAGTCCCCCGTTTCGGCAAGCGAGGAAAGTTGAATCCGCGCTACATTGGACCATTTGAGATCCTGGAAAGGATCGGTCCGGTTGCTTATAAACTCCGTTTACCCGCCGAACTCAGTGGAGTTCATGATACGTTCCATGTATCCAACCTCAAAAAGTGTTTATCTGACGAAACGTTGATTTTACCGTTGGAAGAGATTCACATCGACAAACAACTGCACTTCGTAGAAGAACCTATAGCAGTAACCGATTGGAAAGAACAAAAGTTACGCAGAAGCAGAATCAAGTTAGTAAAGGTTCAATGGAACTCAAAGCGTGGGCCTGAATTCACTTGGGAAAGAGAAGATCAAATACGCAAGAAATACCCACACCTCTTTCAGAACATGGCTTCTGCCAGCGACGTCTCCTAAATTTCGGGACGAAATTCTCTTAACAGGGGGAAAATGTGACACCCGGTAATTTCCCAATCCTATAAACTAAGTAATCAACCTAATAATTAGGTGATTGTGAATATTATGCACGCTAAATTAGAATCAGCGCGGGCATGTATTATGTGCGCCCTGCGCGAGCGCGCTATATTAGAATCAGCGCGGGCATGTATTATGTGCGCCCTGCGCGAGCGCGCTATGTTAGAGTCAGCGCGGGCATGTTATGTGCGCCCTGCGCGAGCGCGCGATGTAAGAACCAGCGTGGGCATATGTTATATGCGCCATGCGCGAATGTTTTGGCTTTATGTTTTCATGTAACTTAACTTTATGTTGTCTAATGGGTTGACCGTTCCGCATGATGCTAAGGCGGGTGCATTCCCAAATCGTTTATGCGCGTGCGGAAGGGGAACTAACCTCTCCGCATGGCGGGGAACATTGAGAGTTAGTTTGTCTGAAGCTCCAAGATGGAATTGACTTCAACATAACTGATCACTATGTTGAAATACCAAGACCACCTGGAGAATCTACAAATGAAACTCAATGTCCCTAACTGCGAGAAGGTTACGTACCTACCCGCAGCAAAGAAATGTCCTTCACGCATAAAGCTATGCGCACAAAGCTATACGCGCAGAACACTTAGCCTAATCTCCAGATATAAGGGGATTATTCCCGCCCAGAAAGGGAACAGTTGCGTGTTTCAGAGATTTCTACTTTTTTTACTGTACACTGACAAAAGTACCTGAAAAAGCACACTGTAACATGAAAAGTCAACTGTCAGCCACCCTACTCCCACCAACCACAGACCTGCATGTCCTGTCCAAATCAAATCAGAATCTTTTATCCACTCCCTAGGACCAATCACCTCCACTTTTAAATAAATAATAATAATTTCCATACTTTATAATCATTACACCTAGATATGAAAAGATTACAATCCCCTAAAGCAAGGGATTGTGTTCCCTAAATCTTGCCTATAAATATGTAACCCAAATTATCACCCAAACACACTTCAAACTTCTCTCTTAAGAACTGCAAACTTGCACAAATCATCTCCCAAGCATCCGTTGTTTTCATTTCCGATCCTGTTACTAGACCTTCAATTCCGAGGCCAACACCAAGAAAACCCGAATCTCGATTAATCCCTTAACAAGAACCACAGGTGAGTCTCACAGCCCCTATTTTCACTGTTTTCACTATTTTTAAACTGTTTTCGGGGCGAGGGACACGTACTTAAATTATGTTTTATCATGATACTCTTACAAGCAATGCAAGCAATTATGTGTTTAAATAATGTTTCATTATGGATATTTACGAGCAATGCAAACGGTTATCTATGGTTTTCGATGAGAGTGCGATACGAGTAAGTGATCACTTTACTATTGGAACTCTAAGGGTAGGGACTGCTGGTTTGATCCGCCCACTCGTAGGGGTCGCACCTCTTACACAGACGAGTGCCTAGCATGTCACGGGGCAGTACTATGGGATTGAGCCCGCTCGTAGAGGTCGCTCCTCTTACGCAGACGAGCGCCTTGTTTTCCGGCACAACGTCCGCGCGTAACCCGCGGGACGGTATTATTCGCTCGTAGTGGCAGCGCCACTTACACAGACGAGCACGGTTTTTCAGAAGTGTCCGCGCGTAACCCGCGGGACGGTATTACTTATTTCGCTCGTAGTGGCAGCGCCACTTACACAGACGAGCACGGTTCCCAGAAATGTTCGCGCGTAGCCCGCGGAACGATTTTATCAGAATAGGTTATCAGAACTATGTTTTACTAAGCACGTGTTTTAATGATGCTATCAGAATTATGTTTCAGAATGATTTTTATCAAGACTATGATGCAATACGAATTATCAAGTTACTAAAACTTGTGAACTCACTCAGTTTATACTGATTCAAATGTTTTACGTGTCTTTCAGGAGATAACTAGGTAGCGCATGGAGTCACACTTAGAGCACCTCACGCTGAACATCTAAAACTAGCTTTTTGGAAGATTTTAGTTCTATCCCTTCGATGCGCGCGGTTGTTCCCGCCGCGCAAGGGGATATGGCGTGGAAATCTTCAACAGTTTTTATACTTGGATGTTTTTATGTAATTTTTAAACAATGTAATGTATTTGTATTAAACATTTCATGCGCAATGAAAATCTTACTTTGAATGTTTGCAATGGCCCGTGCTTAATTATCAATCCCCACTCGCGCGCGCCCGGCTGTTTCCGCCGTTCAGGGCCGGGTGTGACACTAATATTATCTTTGAGCTTCAAAAGAAGGCAAACAATGTTGAGGTAATACATTTACATTGAAATATATTGAACATACCTTTTTTCACCAACTAACTGTGATGGTCTATTTTTTTTGTTAATTGTAGTTTGAAGATTCTGCATGTTTGACCAAGTGTTTAAATGATAGTCAGTCTCAAGACACAGTGAACCTGAATGTATGACCTTTATAGAATTAAAATTATTTAAGCTATTTACAGTATTATATATTTATTTCAACCTTATATAATTTTTTTTAATATTTGAATTTGATAATTTATTTGTAAATACATATTAGGTTGAAAACCTTGGTGGTATTGACTCAAGTGAAGCTCTCAATTCAATGGTATTTACATCAATTTTCATTTGTATATTTTTGAATAGAAAATATATCATTTACTTACAAGGTTATTTTATAAATTTATAGGCTGTTGATGGAATTATGGATGATAATGTCATTACTCCAGCTGGAACCAAATGTAATGACAAACTCATTGGGAAGCATGATGTTTGTGAAACTGCAACTTTTAAGAGGAAATCAAAAAATCCATGTTTCAAGAAAAATTTGATGAACACTTACGATGTTGTTCTGATGGCAAACCTGCCCTGCTAATCCCCAAGCTCGAAAAATGAAGTGTTTATCTTTATGTTTTTAATGTTCCTTTATGTTATTTTCAAGTCTTTTTAATTATGTTTGTTGTTTAAGAACAATTATCTAATCTTGGAATCATTCCAAGGTTTATGGTTTTATTGTTGTATTTCCTGCTGTATACCATTTGGTTTAAGACAATTTGAAAATTTATCACTATGTTATGGTTTTTAATTTAATTTATGTTTGTTTTATATTAATATTTTAAAGTATTACATGTTTTTAATCTGACCAAAAACTTCATTTTGGAAATACTTAACACTTTAAAATGTTTGTAAAAGTTTAATTTTAATGGAAAGACATTTTTTGGAAAGACTTAACATTTTAATCATTTAGCATGTTATACATTACAAATTCATTTTCATAAAACTATTAATTTTAATGATTAAAAATCATTTTATACAGATCAAAATCAAAAATCTATTGAAGCAAAGGTTATGAGACAGAAAAGGAAATTCGAAATGGCTGTAAAAAAATGCCAACAATTTCATGCACGATGCAATTTACAAGGTTATTTTCGTAAGATATTTATTAAAAATTATAAATATAGAGATATTTATTAACAAAAGTTAGAATTTATTTTGTCATACAGAATCCCAGATACTAAGCCCACAATCTCACACAACAAATGGTATAATATTTTTTATATTTATATTTACTTATGTAATTACAACTTATAATATTTACATATAGATTTTAAAGAAAGAAGACAAAACAGAAAACAAAAGATGCACTCATTAAATTTAAGCCCAAATTTTCAAGCTAATTTAAGCCAAAATTTTCAAAGGTAATATATCTAGATATATTGTTATTTATAATACATCCATCATAACAATTCACATTCATGATTTTGCAGCATCTTTGGAAGAAATCAATTTAACTTCCGACATTCTAATAACACAACCAAATATGCACCATGGAAAGGAAAATTATGTTTCCCATCAATCAGTTACAAATCTTCATAACATTATTACCTCTTCAGATTACAATATTACACAACCACTATCAGATATTACGAACGGTATATTTTTACAGCTACACTTATCTTTTATACTTGTCCTTTAGATGATGATACATATTTTTATGTATATGTTACTATTTACTTATAATTGTGTCGTCTATATATTATAGTGTCTATTAGCAATGATGATAATAGGAGTCCACAGTTTTTTCGGCACATCAGAAAGCAATATCTTCATTCTAAAAAAGCAACCACTCAATCTTCTTACGCTAACAATATTAAAGCATCTTCATCCAAATCAAAAAAACAAAATAAATCTAATACATCTACATCAGATGTAATAGAACAAGATCAAGATGATGATGATGATGATGTAGAATTAATGAATCAAATTTTCTCTGGTGAATCTAAAGCTAACAAATTTTCTTTATTTCATTATCTTTTATTAAAAACTCAAATTTTACTATTTTATAATGAAGTATTAATAAATGTAATAATTAATTTTGGTCAGATTATTTAGATCATGGAGATCAAACTCATGGATGTGAAAGATGTAATGCAAAATTGTGGAAGGATGAAGCGTTTCGAAGTAGACAAAGAAAGAATAAATCAAGCTTTAGTTTATCTTGTGGATACAACAAAGTTCATCTTCCAACTTTTAAAGAACCTCCATCCCGTTATAAACGTCTTTTTAGTGGATTGGATTCAAAAAGCAAACATTTTTTGAAAAATATTTGTCAATACAATTCAATGTTTGCGTTTACATCAGTGGGTGGAAAAGTTGATTCCTCCATCAACCGAAGTAAAGGTCCTCTTATATTTAGATTGAGCGGTGAAAATTACCATTCTATTGGAACTCTTCTACCAACAGATGGTTCAAAGGCAAAATTTTCTCAATTATATATATATGATACTGAAAATGAGGTGGCAAACAGACAAGAATGTTTAGGGTATATTTTGTACTTAGTTAACAAAATTATAATTTATATGATTTATTGTGTTCACAATAGGTAACTAATTTTTGCATTACATATATTTGTTTTCAGCAAATGCAACAACGTGTCTACAGAAACATCTGAAACTTTAGATGTCGAGATTATTCAAGAGTTGAAAAGCATGATATATTCACACAATGAGTTGGTCAAATCTTACAGAATGGCCCGTGACTGTTTTCAAAGCAAACCTCATGCTGATCTAAAGTTGTGCCTCATTGCAAAAAGAAATAAAGATGGAAGAACATATAACTTGCCAACTGCTTCTAAGGTTGCTGCTTTAGTTGTTGGAGACATTGACACGTCACTTGAACCTAGAGATATTATTGTCAAGTGTAAGGCCCCGTTACCGGTGCCTCACATTTGGACGTTGGATTTACTCATAAACACAGTTCTTAATATCAGAGTTAATAAAAACATTCGCGGAACATAAAAACTTTCATAAAACATTTCATAACAATCCAAAACTTGTCTTAAACAAACAACTTGTCTTTTAATAACTAAGTAATTAAAACATAACACGTCTTGAGTCTTCCGATGCCAGCCTCTTATTCAATGCCACGTGTCCCCCTCAAGCGAGCCGCCTCATCCTACTCACATGCGTGCATACTAAAAGTCAGCTACGCTGAGTGAGTTCTAGTTAATCACATAACATACAATACATTCATAACTACATACTTTCATACTTTCGTTTATATTACACTTACTTACCTTCGCACTTTCTTTCTTTCATATACTTACCTTACATTTTAAAGAGCATTACACCCTATAACCTTCGCATATATTATTAGGGTATGCAACCCTTTAACCTTCGCATATGTTATTAAGGTATGCAACCCTTTATCCTTCGCATATATTATTAGGGTATGCAACCCTTTATCCTTCGCATATATTATTAGGGTATGCAGCCCTTTGACCTTGCCTTACCTTACCTTTCATTATCATATCCGTACAATTAATACCATACACAACATAATCATACATACTCCCTTATTCACATACACATTTCATACATACTATACTATACTTACCTTAACAATACGTGCTATACCCGAAGGTCGTTCACGTATTGTCAAGCATACATACATAACTATCACAATCGTCAATAAGACATACACTTACAATTTAAGGTAAGTGTATTAACATTCACATCGAGTATGCACACAGCCCCGAAAACATAACAAGAAAGTGGGGCTAGAAACTCACCTGAATGCGGTTACGCTCTCCGTTAATCGTTATTCCCTTCTTGAGCTGTGCACGGCTAACTGTATAATATTTACATGTATCAATTAACTACTACTACCCATATCTTATTTTCTATCTTTATATAACCCACAACGAACGGGGGTCTGGGGGCAGCGCCCCTGGCAGCGGGGTTCTAGGGGCGGCAGCCCCTAGCAGGGTCCAAGGGGCAGAGCCCCTGGCTGGGGTCGAGCTGCCAGGTCAGCTTGGAAAAATTTTATTTACATTAACTGTCTTAACACATTTTTCACTAGGATTTTAATTTATTTCTCAGCGAACTTAACTTTTGGCGAACTTAATATTAAGCGAATTTAACATTAGCGAACTTGTATTAGGCGAAGTTCACAGCTTGGCGAACTTATACCTAACGAAGTTCACATCTTGGCGAGCTTATAACTAGCGAAGTTACCATAGAAGAACTTGTGTCTAGCAAAGTTAGCTATAGGCAAACTTACATTTAACGAATTTAACCCCAGGCGAACTTGCATATGTGCGAACTTATCCTCAGGCGAACATATGGATAGGCGAAGTTATC
Organism: Bidens hawaiensis; assembly: GCF_021521415.1. Classification (NCBI taxonomy): domain Eukaryota; kingdom Viridiplantae; phylum Streptophyta; class Magnoliopsida; order Asterales; family Asteraceae; genus Bidens; species Bidens hawaiensis. Next base: position 42,991 of record NW_027502046.1, on the reverse strand, counting down.
AACAGTAGCGGCGGGTTTTGATTTTAACTTCATTAACATCCATGTTCAACCCGTAACCCTTAGAGATGATGCTAATCAATCTCGCGAACATTCCCATGGCCGTTTTTGAATAAGATTCGGCCCGAAAACGCGTAAAGGTTGGTCCTCTAAGTTAAAACGTTTAACACTAGTTTAAGGGTTCATTTAATCGAGCTGTTTCCATTTTCGGGTTCATAACACTCAGGTTTATTATCAAGTTTACAACTTTATGTTTCGTTTAAACCCGATCTATCCTAGACTCAAGTTTCAAGGCTAAACGTCAATAAAACGTAAACTTTTAAAGGTAAAAGGCTTACCTTTGTGTGTTCTTCGGTCTCGGTTATCTTGTTTGTGGACTCTAAACCTTGCGTATGATTCGTATAGCAAAGATCTACCAAAATCGGTGTTCGCCCGATCTTGTTTCTCTTCCTTCCCGCTCGTGGCTGAATATGATATAGTGTATGTGTATGTTTTTGAGTGTGTAGAGATTAGGATGGAAAGAAATGAGGATTTAGGGTTTTAGGGTGGTTTAAGAGGATATTTATATCCCTTAAAGCCTATGGACCTAAGGCCCATTACCATTTAATCCACCTTAATTAATCTAAGTCCAAGATACGTTCTTTACTCGATGTTAATTAATTAATAACGCGAAACCACTAAAAGTAACTTTCTTTATTTAACATTATAATATTTAGGATGTTACATCAAGACAAAAGACGGTTTTTTGTAACGTATTAGTGAATTACATCCTTCTTATGTGCCACTTCAGTATCCAATAATTTTTGTTTATGGTGATGCTTGTTACAGAATTGACATTCCTCATCGTGATGTTTCTGGTTCAAACATCACTAAAACACGGTTATGCACAATGAGAGAGTTTTTCTGTTAAATGATCCAAGACATATTGAATCATTTTTCATTGATTCTACAATCTAGGCGTCTTTTTCAACAACTTTTAGTTGATGCGTATACAATGATCGAAAGTGAAAGACTTTTTTTCATACGTAATCAGCAAAAGAAATTAAGATGTGAGACTTATGAGAATCTTCGTTCTGTTCAAAATCAAGGCAACAACGATCTGTCTATAGTTGGTCAGCGTGCTATACTACCCTCTTCCTTTACTGGTAGTGCACGTTACATGTTGCAAAACTATTTAGATGCCATGTCTCTTTGTAAGTGTTATGGTTATCCATATTTTTTCATTACAATTACATGTAACCCAAAATGGCCAGAAGTTAAAAGATTTTTAGAAGACACAACGCTTAATGCCGAAGACAGACCTGATATTTTATGTAGATTATTCGAAATCAAATTTGATTCTATCATTAAAGACATCAAGGAGAATTCACTACTTGGAAAGGTCCAAGCAAGTATTTTTTTCTACTTATTTCTACCAATCATCAACAAACATATATATATATATATGTTATCAAACCATCTTAAAGAAAATAATTATACATATGAAACATATTATCCTACATTACATAATTATAAATATTTAACATACCATTCTACATAATATTATTTTACATACTAAGCATCCATTTAAAATATTAAGCCTTATAAACATAAGGCAAACAGTTAACAAAGAAAATTAAAATTGTCTAGAGTTAAGCATAAGCATAGCATTACATATAAAAAATTTTAAAAACAACCTTTTAAACACCACCAGCCACCACCTGCATTCACCACCTATATTCAAAATAAAACCTGCAACTCAAAACATTGTAACTTAAATGCTTAATTGTTGTTGTAATTTTGCCAATAAATCAAAAAGTATTATAATAATAAGTATTTTCAAGCATTAGTACTAAACCTTAACTAACTTATTGAAGTGTTTTATATATATGAACCTAAAACTTTAACAATAAAACTCTAATAATAAGCAAACAAAAACATCTCTTAAATTTTCTTATTTAATATTCATATTATAACACTAATATATTACAACTATTTAGTTAAACAATATAATTCTCATATGCAAAACATATAACACATTTCCACTATTGTACTATGTGTAAAATGTTACATATCATAACTTTCTCAATGTATAAAATGACTACTAAATCTAGAAATATAAATAAGCTAAGGTACAAAGTTAAGTAAAAAGATTAATATAGAAATTTTGATATTTGATTGATTTACCTCAATAAAAGCATTCATCATCACTTGTAATGTATTCATCCACATCGGAGATATAACCATCACTACCTTCAGATTCTTCATCACTAATCCAACCACCAGCAACAAGTTCTTTTCGAATTTCTTCTTCCTCAACGAGTCTCCTTGAAAGAGCATATTTGAAACTGACAAGAGATGAATCATTTGCTCCAACAAAAGTCGGTTCAATGGCAACCATATTTTCAAAAAAATCAACCCCTTGCATCTCTAGAACTTCATCCACTGACAAGTTTGTTGTTTCTTCATTGTCATATTGAAGTTGATTGTTCTGATTATTATAAAAAAAACTCCATTGAATGACTTGTGGTGGATTTTCTGGTTGTACTTGATGAAGAATGAATCTTTGATAAAGCTTTTTCATGAGCTTGAGTGGTTTCGGAAACTCCTCTCCGGGATAAATCCCGAGGTCATACATCTTTCTCAGGACATCTTCGTGTAAATTCAAGACCCCTCTGACAATTGATAATTTAATCACCCTTTTGTTGTTCACTCGGAGTACAAAACAATCTTGTAAATGTTTAAACCTCCATGAAACTAGAGCTGCCATTTTTTTTTCAGAAAACTTAAGAAGAAATTTGACAAGATGTGTTGTTCATCTTCCATTTGACATCTATTAATATTTTGTAAAAAAATTCTTGGAAATCTAATCATTTAATTCGTAAACCAGACTTTTGGTTTTGCAGCTTCCTTCATTATTATTTTTGGCGGCTCTAGGTTATTATTATACCCGACCTTTCATATCTGATTTGACCTATTTCATATTAACTATGGAGTATATATTATGCCATATATAGTAATCCACCATATCTTACCACATTGTATATTAATTACAAACTTTCAAATAACATTAAATGCCTCTTTTGTATTCAATTTTAATTTAATACACATACTAGGTTATTGACCCGTGTATGACAAAGGTGAAAACATAGAAATCGTCTTACAAACACATGTAATCTGAAATGACAACATAATTTGTAATATGTTTTTTTTGGGACGGCAACATGATGTTTAGTTGTAAATAATACTTGTACGAAAACACATGATTGTCAAACATACAGTTAAACCAAAATAGCATTCAAAGTACAACGCTTAGAAACTTAATCAATAGTTGAAAATGTAAAATTCATAAATTACTAAATACTTCCTTATAAACCTCATTTGTTGTTTTATTTGTAACATTACATTCATTGTCTTATATAAGCATTTTAATACAATCTCTACTCATCACTCTTGATAAAGTAACATAAGGTTGACCATATTTTGACTATTCATTTTGATGACACAATCTGATATGTTTGTTTATCTTTTTTATAGTTGTATATACAGTGGAGTTTCAAAAACGTGGGTTGCCTCAGGCTCATCTGTGTTTATTTATGCATGCTGATCACAAACTTCTAACAGTTGAATATATTGATCCATTTATTTCAGCTGAAATACCATACAAAAAGTTAGATCCAGAATTGTATTATCTTGTAAGGGAGTTCATGATTCATGGTCCGTGTGGCATTGCAAATAAGAACTGTCCATACATGATTGACGGAAAGTGTTCAAAAAATTTTCCAAAAAAATTCCATGAATTCACATCAATTGACGGTGATGGTTATCACGTATACAGAAGACGAAATAATGGTTTTTTTTGTTGAGAAGTCATATGTGAAGTTGGATAATACAAGCGTTGTGCCATATAACAAAACACTTTTAAAAAGATATCAAGCACACATCAATATTGAGTGGTGCAATCAAGCTGGTTCAATAAAGTATTTGTTTAAATATATAAACAAAGGGCATGTTAGAGCATCGGTTTGTTTTGTACCAACCAATCAAGAAAATCGGAATAAAGAAAATATTGATGAAATCAAAGACTACTATGTAAGGCCCCGTTACCGGTAACCCTACTTTCGTGTTGGATTTACTCATAAACACAGTTTTAAATATCAGAGTTAATTAAAAACTTTACGCGGAATATAAAACTTTCATAAAACATTACATATCGATTCATAATCATGTCTTAAAACATTCCTCTTGTCTTTCAAAATCAAAACATAACTTATAAAACATATCAGATCTTCAGATGCCAGGCTTTAGTCTTCTGCCATGTGTCCTCCACTCAAGCCAGCTGTCTCAACCTACTCACCTGCGTGCATACTAAAAGTCAGCTACGCTGAGTGAGTTCTAGTTAATCATACAATACCATACAATACCTTATTACATGCATACGTACTTAACCTCATAACTTTCTTTCATACACACATAAGTACTCATGCCTTCATTCTTACTTACATACTTTCTTTCTTACTTACATACTTTCTTTACATTCATAATCATACGTTTTAAAGAGCCTTTCGCCCTATAACCTCACAGATATTATAAGGGTCTGGTCCCTAACATCACAGATATTATAAGGGTCTGGTCCCTAACATCACAGATATTATAAGGGTCTGGTCCCTAACATCACAGATATTATAAGGGTCTGGTCCCTAACATCACAGATATTATTAGGGTCTGGTCCCTAACATCACAGATATTATTAGGGTCTGGTCCCTAACATCACAGATATTATCAGGGTCTGGTCCCTTGTTTTCGAATATTAGTAGGGTTCGATTCCCTCTTCGTTACCATACAACCATACATCATACCTCGAGTATTATTAGGGCTCGGTACCCTTTTCGTAACCATACAACCGTCATTTCCTTCCTTTATTAACTTTATTACGTTCATACACATAAACATACATATCATACTTGCCATATTTATAACGTTACAACCTGACAGTACGTGCAATATCCGAAGATCGTTCACGTACCATCAAGCAATCGTTCATACATATCATACTTACCATATTTATAACGTTACAACCTGACAGTACGTGCAATATCCGAAGATCGTTCACGTACCATCAAGCAATCGTTCATACATATCTTACTTACCATATTTATAACGTTACAACCTGACAGTACGTGCAATATCCGAAGATCGTTCACGTACCATCAAGCAATCATTCATACATATCATACTTACCATATTTATAACGTTACAACCTGACAGTACGTGCAATATCCGAAGATCGTTCACGTACCATCAAGCAATCATTCATACATATCATACTTACCATATTTATAACGTTACAACCTGACAGTACGTGCAATATCCGAAGATCGTTCACGTACCATCAAGCAATCATTCATACATATCATACTTACCATATTTATAACGTTACAACCTGACAGTACGTGCAATATCCGAAGATCGTTCACGTACCATCAAGCAATCGTTCATACATAACATACTTACCATATTTATAACGTTACAACCTGACAGTACGTGCAATATCCGAAGATCGTTCACGTACCATCAAGCAATCATTCATACATATCACATATATCACATATGGCATACACTTATCACTTAGGATAAATGTATTAACAACACATCAAGTATGCACACAGCCCCGAAAACATAACAAGGAATGGGGCTAGAAACTCACCTGGATCCTGTTACGCTCGCCGTTGATCGTAATTCATTTCTTTAACTGGGCTCGGCTAACTGTATAATATTTACACATATCAATTAACTACTACTACTCGTTTTGTATTTCTATCTATATATGACCCACAACGAATGGGGGTCCGGGGGCAGCGCCCCTGGCAGCGGGGTTCTAGGGGCGGCAGCCCCTAGCGGGGTCCAAGGGGCAGAGCCCCTGGCTGGGGTTAAGCTGCCAGGTCAGCTTGGAAAAATTTTATTTTCGATAACTGCCTTAACACATTTTCCATTAGGTTTTTAATTTATTTTATAAACGAACTTCGCTTCAGGCGAAGTTAAACCTTAGGCGAACTTGGCTTCAGGCGAAGTTAAACCTTAGGCGAACTTGGCTTCAGGCGAAGTTAAACCTTAGGCGAACTTGGCTTCAGGCGAAGTTAAACCTTAGGCGAACTTGGCTTCAGGCGAAGTTATACCTTAGGCGAACTTGGCTTCAGGCGAAGTTAAACCTTAGGCGAACTTGGCTTCAGGCGAAGTTAAACCTTAGGCGAACTTGGCTTCAGGCGAAGTTAAACCTTAGGCGAACTTGGCTTCAGGCGAAGTTATACCTTAGGCGAACTTGGCCGTAGGCGAAGTTATCCTTAGGCGAAGTTACGCTTGAAGGCGAAGTTCATCAGGCGAACTTAATCTTGCAGGCGAAGTTATCGCGCTGCAGATCTGTTTGCCCATAAATCCTTCGTTTCTTAGCCAAATAACTCGATTTTGGTACCCACGGAATCGTATGATCGGCGCCTACAAATCCCAACCATCAAATCGGCCTAAAATCGACGTTTTAGGGGTCCGATTTGGGCAGTTTGGGTTTCGGGTCCGGTTAACCCATCAAATCCTAACCATTTTCAGTACTATAAGCTTTGGTGGATTTGTTCTTACCTTACCAACTCAGATCTATCAACAAAATCTCGGGTCTCGGCTTCGAATCTTGATCGGTTAGTATGTGTGTGTTTTGAGGAGTGTGTGGAGTGTGTGTGGAGTTTGGTGAGAAATGAGATATTTTGGGATTAAGGGGGTATTTATATCCCTGAAATCCCATTCTCATTTATCCTATCTCAATTAATCCAAGTCCATGACCCGCTCCTACTCGATATTAATAATTAAAACGCGAAATCACTAACATAACTTTCTTTATTCAACATTATAAATTTTAGGATGTTACAAGTCTTCCCCCCTTAAGGAGGTTTCGTCCCCGAAACCTAACTATTACATAAACAAACTAGGGTAAAACTTGCGCATCTCATCCTCGGCTTCCCAAGTAGCATATGATCCCTTGCGGTGTTTCCATATTACTTTTACCAAAGGTATAGTTTTGTGACGAAGCTGCTTCTCCTTGCGATCAACGATCTTTATCGGTTGCTCGATGTAGTTCAATTGTTCATCAACCTCAATGTCCATTAATGGCACGTGAGACGTGTCATCAGCTAGACACTTCCTCAGATGAGAAACATGGAAGGTTGAATGAATTCCTTCTAACTCATCGGGTAAATCCAGCTTATAAGCTACTTCCCCCACACGATACAAAATTTTAAATGGTCCAATGTACCTCGGACTTAGCTTCCCTCTCTTTCTAAAACGGATAATTCCTTTCCAAGGCGAGACCTTAAGCATCACATAGTCGCCAACGTTAAACTCAATTGGTCGTCGCCGCTTATCTGCATAAGACTTTTGTCTGTCTTGAGCGGCTTTCATTCTTGCTTTGATCTGATCGAACTTTGAAGACGTTTCTTGAACCACTTCTAGGCTTCCCATTTCCTTCTGACCAATCTCACCCCAACACACCGGGGTTCTACATCGTCGACCGTAAAGCATCTCAAACGGTGGCATACCAATGCTCGAATGGTAACTGTTGTTATAGGAGAACTCTGCCAGATGCAGATGATCATCCCAACTTCCACCAAAATCTAAAACACAAGCACGTAGCATATCCTCAAGGGTTTGGATCGTCCTTTCGGACTGTCCATCGGTTTGAGGATGGTACGCCGTACTGATGTTCAACCTCGTCCCCATAGCTTCATGGAATTTCTTCCAGAATCTTGAAGTAAACCGTGTATCTCTATCAGACACGATCGATAACGGTACTCCATGCTTGGTTACAATTTCTTTAATGAACAAGCTTGCTAACGTTTCTGACGAGATGGCCTCTCGTATGGGTAGAAAGTGAGCACTCTTGGTCAAACGGTTCACAATCACCCAGATGGTATCATGTTGCTTAGCTGTACGAGGTAGCTTAGTTATGAAATCCATGGTGATGTGTTCCCATTTCCACTCAGGTATCTCTAGCGGTTGCATCATCCCATAAGGCTTCTGATGTTCGGCTTTGACTTGTAAGCAAGTTAAGCACTTACCGACATAATCTACTACATCATTCTTCATTCCAGGCCACCAGTAATCCCTTTTCAAGTCTTGGTACATCTTTGTAGCTCCAGGATGGATTGAGTACCTTGACTTATGAGCTTCATCTAAGATTCGACTTCTAAGATCACCATGGCGTGGAATCCACATACGGTCAAATCTAGTTTTAACTCCATGAGTGTTTTCCATCAACTCATCTTGCTGGCCATAAATCCTTTCTTTCTTTACTAACCCTTCGTCTACTAACACTTCAGACTGCACTTTGATGATTTCTTCAAAAAGACTTGAGTTCATGATCAACTTGTATGACTTCACGGTTGCAAGGACTTCCTCATTCTTACGACTTAACGCATCAGCGACCACGTTAGCTTTACCGGGGTAATACTTAATCTCACAGTCGTAATCCTTTATCAATTCTAACCATCTTCTCTGTCTCATGTTCAGTTCTTTCTGCTCGAAGAAGTACTTTAAACTTTTATGATCGGTATAGATAGTACACTTAGTACCGTACAGATAATGCCTCCATATCTTAAGAGCATGCACTACGGCTGCTAACTCCAAATCATGCGTCGGATAAGTACTCTCATGGACCTTCAACTGTCTAGACGCGTAGGCTATCACCTTCCCTCGTTGCATCAACACGCAACCTAACCCTTGATGTGAGGCATCAGCACAAACAACAAAATCCTCATCACCATCGGGTAAAGTAAGGATTGGAGCTTGCGTGAGTCTTCTCTTTAATTCTTCAAAGGCTTCTTCTTGAAATTTTCCCCAACTGAATACTATCGACTTTCGGGTCATACCGGTCAGCGGTGCGGCTATCTTGGAGAAACCTTCGATGAACCTCCTGTAGTAGCCGGCTAACCCTAGGAAACTTCGTATATCAGTCGGATTCTGCGGAGTCTTCCAATTCGTTATCGCCTCAATCTTAGCTGGGTCCACGGTAATCCCTTCCGAATTAATCACGTGACCTAGAAATTGCACTTCTCTTAACCAGAACGCGCATTTCGAAAACTTGGCATACAACTTCTCTTTCTTCAGAACTTCCAATACTTCTCTCAAATGCTCCGCATGGTCAGACTCGCTCCTTGAATATATTAATATGTCATCAATGAAAACGATAACTGACTTATCCAACATTGGTCGACACACCCTGTTCATCATGTCCATAAATGCTGCAGGAGCATTTGTTAGACCGAATGACATTACGAGGAACTCGTAGTGTCCATATCGCGTTCGGAACGCCGTCTTAGGGACGTCTGCCTCCTTTACCTTCAGTTGATGGTAGCCTGATCTAAGATCTATTCGTGAGAACCAACTCGAACCTTGCAGTTGGTCAAACAGATCGTCAATCCTAGGCAAGGGGTATCTATTCTTTACCGTAAGCTTATTCAACTCACGATAGTCTATGCACATTCTCATACTTCCATCCTTTTTCTTCACAAACAAAACCGGTGCGCCCCAAGGAGAAACACTCGGTCTGATAAAACCCTTGTCGAGGAGTTCTTGCAGTTGGGACATCAATTCCTTCATCTCGGACGGTGCTAGACGGTAAGGCGCTTTCGCGACGGGCTGGGCTCCTGGTACTAGATCTATCTGAAATTCTATCTCTCGCTCAGGTGGCAACCCCGGAAGATCCTCAGGGAATACTTCTGGGTAGTCGCGCACAATAGGAACATTCTTCATTTCTTTCGTCTCGGCCGTAGCGTTGACAACATACGCCAGGTAGGCACCGCACCCTCGCCTTAACAAACCCTCGGCTTTTATCATCGAAATGACATTAAGCCCATAACTCTCCTTATCACCATAAACCGTCACCGCGCTACCATCCAATGACTTTAACCTTATCATCTTACTTTTACATACTATCTGAGCCTCAAACTCAGACAACCAATCCATACCCAAGACTACATCGAACCCTCCTAAGGCCATAACATACAAAGTAACAGGGAACTCATGTCCCTCTAACTCTATCTTACAATTCTTAACCATTTTTGTTATTTTCACCGAAGTGTCACTTGCGGTTTCTACTACAAAAGTTTCAGACACTCGGCAGCCTTTCATTTTAGCTAGTTTACTAAACGTCGTAGCTACAAAACTTCTATTCGCACCAGAATCAAATAATACAGAAGCGGAAACATCGTTCACTAGAAACATACCTGTGACGACATCCGGAATCTGCCTGGCTTGTTCCTGGGTCAGCATGTAGGCTCTAGTTCTGGGCCTAGCTTGATCGGCATCCTTCTTTCCACTACCTCCAGCTACACCTTCAGTGCACTCCCTTGACATATGGCCTGTCTTGCCACATTTGTAACATGCTGGCTTCGCACTGCACTCATTGGCATAATGCCCTACCTTCCCGCACTTATAACAGGCATTCGACCCCATTCTGCATTCCCCACCATGAGCCTTTCCACATTTGAGACAAACGTTAGAACTTTTACCCCACTTGCACTCACCACCATGCCTCTTTCCGCAGGTCTTACACGATCTCTTCTCCCACACTTTCTGTTTCTTATCCTTGGAGTTCCATAACTGAGTACCGGGTCGTTTAGCAGGAGTGACCCCTTTCTTCTCTTTCTCTTCGTCCCTTTCCACCCTATCATCCGCGGCCACGTCAGCATAGACCATTTCCGCGAGTCCAACAGCCGAATCAAAAGTAGCAGGTTGAATCGCCCTGACTAACATGCGGACCTTTTGTGGCAACCCCCTCACATAACATTTGATTCTCTTGACCTCAGTGTCAACCATGTCAGGCACCAACCTAGATAGTCGGTTGAACTCCGTGGTATACTCACGATGCGTCATCATACCGGCTTTTAAATTCTGGAACTTCATCTCCGTTCTTTCAACCTCGGCATCTGCACAGAACTTCTTCATTACCAACTCTTTCAAATCTTCCCACTTCATCTCTTTGATCTCTTCACGGGTCTTCCTCTGCTCCACACTCTCCCACCAGTACATAGCCTCATCTACGAATGACTGAGTAGCATAACCCACAGCTTGGTCGGGACGGCATTCGCTAATGCGGATAACCTTGTCCATAGCGGTTATCCACTGGAGAGTAGCGATTGCGTCTCCTAAACCAGTCAGCTTAGGCGGGTCACAACCTTTGAAGGACTTATAGCTGCACCCACCTTGTCCTCCTCTCCTATCATCGACTTTCACAGACTTATCCCCACTCGAGGCCCCTCTTTCACCTTCCCCATCCTTTCTACCATCACCACCCGCCCCTTCAGCAGTTCGCTCACGGCTTCCAGCAGATCCTTCGGGATTCAGGTTCTTCACAGCAGCAACTACAGCCTGAACGATGGCTGCTTGAACTGCGGGGCTAAGTTGAACTTCTTCGTTGTTGTTCTGGTCTCCTCCAGCTGCGCTTCCTTCATCTTCGGTGTGGGAAGCTTCTTCTACCGAAGGTTGCCGGACAAGACGAGGCCTGCCACGACGTCCAGTGCGACCCCCAGTTTCAACAAATTCTCCAGCTCCAGCCATTAGTATTCTAAAGGGGAAAACACAAACATCATCACTCAAGGAACTATCTAGTACAAGGATAGTAAGGCTAACAGGTAATAACAGTGGCCAGTTGTGATTAGCTGATCACGTTACTTTCCGTGTCCTATACACTTCCTTTTATGAGTCTATTTGTGCTGGTTCTATTTAAGTAGTTAGTCAGTTCAAACAATCAATTATTCCTATCCGTACCATTCTCATATCTTTTCTTTCTCATTAACGTATATCATTTAATCATACCTTTCACCTTTACTGATCTTGCTTGAGCGACACATGGCATTCTTGAACTGGCATCTTCTTTCTTTTCTTACTTAAATCTCATTCTCTGTTCGAGTCTAAGCATGTAGGATGCTTAAATCTCTCGAACTTTGCTCTGATACCAACTTGTAAGGCCCCGTTACCGGTAACCCTACTTTCGTGTTGGATTTACTCATAAACACAGTTTTAAATATCAGAGTTAATTAAAAACTTTACGCGGAATATAAAACTTTCATAAAACATTACATATCGATTCATAATCATGTCTTAAAACATTCCTCTTGTCTTTCAAAATCAAAACATAACTTATAAAACATATCAGATCTTCAGATGCCAGGCTTTAGTCTTCTGCCATGTGTCCTCCACTCAAGCCAGCTGTCTCAACCTACTCACCTGCGTGCATACTAAAAGTCAGCTACGCTGAGTGAGTTCTAGTTAATCATACAATACCATACAATACCTTATTACATGCATACGTACTTAACCTCATAACTTTCTTTCATACACACATAAGTACTCATGCCTTCATTCTTACTTACATACTTTCTTTCTTACTTACATACTTTCTTTACATTCATAATCATACGTTTTAAAGAGCCTTTCGCCCTATAACCTCACAGATATTATAAGGGTCTGGTCCCTAACATCACAGATATTATAAGGGTCTGGTCCCTAACATCACAGATATTATAAGGGTCTGGTCCCTAACATCACAGATATTATAAGGGTCTGGTCCCTAACATCACAGATATTATTAGGGTCTGGTCCCTAACATCACAGATATTATTAGGGTCTGGTCCCTAACATCACAGATATTATCAGGGTCTGGTCCCTTGTTTTCGAATATTAGTAGGGTTCGATTCCCTCTTCGTTACCATACAACCATACATCATACCTCGAGTATTATTAGGGCTCGGTACCCTTTTCGTAACCATACAACCGTCATTTCCTTCCTTTATTAACTTTATTACGTTCATACACATAAACATACATATCATACTTGCCATATTTATAACGTTACAACCTGACAGTACGTGCAATATCCGAAGATTGTTCACGTACCATCAAGCAATCGTTCATACATATCATACTTACCATATTTATAACGTTACAACCTGACAGTACGTGCAATATCCGAAGATCGTTCACGTACCATCAAGCAATCGTTCATACATATCTTACTTACCATATTTATAACGTTACAACCTGACAGTACGTGCAATATCCGAAGATCGTTCACGTACCATCAAGCAATCATTCATACATATCATACTTACCATATTTATAACGTTACAACCTGACAGTACGTGCAATATCCGAAGATCGTTCACGTACCATCAAGCAATCATTCATACATATCATACTTACCATATTTATAACGTTACAACCTGACAGTACGTGCAATATCCGAAGATCGTTCACGTACCATCAAGCAATCATTCATACATATCATACTTACCATATTTATAACGTTACAACCTGACAGTACGTGCAATATCCGAAGATCGTTCACGTACCATCAAGCAATCGTTCATACATAACATACTTACCATATTTATAACGTTACAACCTGACAGTACGTGCAATATCCGAAGATCGTTCACGTACCATCAAGCAATCATTCATACATATCACATATATCACATATGGCATACACTTATCACTTAGGATAAATGTATTAACAACACATCAAGTATGCACACAGCCCCGAAAACATAACAAGGAATGGGGCTAGAAACTCACCTGGATCCTGTTACGCTCGCCGTTGATCGTAATTCATTTCTTTAACTGGGCTCGGCTAACTGTATAATATTTACACATATCAATTAACTACTACTACTCGTTTTGTATTTCTATCTATATATGACCCACAACGAATGGGGGTCCGGGGGCAGCGCCCCTGGCAGCGGGGTTCTAGGGGCGGCAGCCCCTAGCGGGGTCCAAGGGGCAGAGCCCCTGGCTGGGGTTAAGCTGCCAGGTCAGCTTGGAAAAATTTTATTTTCGATAACTGCCTTAACACATTTTCCATTAGGTTTTTAATTTATTTTATAAACGAACTTCGCTTCAGGCGAAGTTAAACCTTAGGCGAACTTGGCTTCAGGCGAAGTTAAACCTTAGGCGAACTTGGCTTCAGGCGAAGTTAAACCTTAGGCGAACTTGGCTTCAGGCGAAGTTATACCTTAGGCGAACTTGGCTTCAGGCGAAGTTAAACCTTAGGCGAACTTGGCTTCAGGCGAAGTTAAACCTTAGGCGAACTTGGCTTCAGGCGAAGTTAAACCTTAGGCGAACTTGGCTTCAGGCGAAGTTATACCTTAGGCGAACTTGGCCGTAGGCGAAGTTATCCTTAGGCGAAGTTACGCTTGAAGGCGAAGTTCATCAGGCGAACTTAATCTTGCAGGCGAAGTTATCGCGCTGCAGATCTGTTTGCCCATAAATCCTTCGTTTCTTAGCCAAATAACTCGATTTTGGTACCCACGGAATCGTATGATCGGCGCCTACAAATCCCAACCATCAAATCGGCCTAAAATCGACGTTTTAGGGGTCCGATTTGGGCAGTTTGGGTTTCGGGTCCGGTTAACCCATCAAATCCTAACCATTTTCAGTACTATAAGCTTTGGTGGATTTGTTCTTACCTTACCAACTCAGATCTATCAACAAAATCTCGGGTCTCGGCTTCGAATCTTGATCGGTTAGTATGTGTGTGTTTTGAGGAGTGTGTGGAGTGTGTGTGGAGTTTGGTGAGAAATGAGATATTTTGGGATTAAGGGGGTATTTATATCCCTGAAATCCCATTCTCATTTATCCTATCTCAATTAATCCAAGTCCATGACCCGCTCCTACTCGATATTAATAATTAAAACGCGAAATCACTAACATAACTTTCTTTATTCAACATTATAAATTTTAGGATGTTACATACTATAGCTGCAGATACATATCTGCATGTGAAGCATCATGGAGGATTTTTTTCATATGATATACATTATAGGACTCCCTCAGTGATTAGGCTTCCTTTTCATCTACCTGGACAACAGCAAGTTATTTATGAGGCGTTTGATGATCTTGATGATATCTTAGATAAACCTTCTGTTGCTTCCTCAATGTTTTCAGAGTGGTTCAAGTGCAATCAAAAGTATCCAGAAACACGTACTTTAACTTACGTTGAATTTCCTACAAAGTTTGTTTGGAAAGCTGACAAACGTTATTGGAAACCAAGGAAATTAGGGTTTTCCATTGGTAGAGTTCATGCAGTTTCTCCTTCTCTTGGTGAAACTTATTATTTAAGAATTTTGTTGAACAAGGTTAAAGGTCCAACAACATTTGCTCAAATTCGAACAGTCAACTCTGTCAAATATCCAACATTTAGAGATGCATGTTATGCATGTGGCCTTTTGGATGATGACAATGAATATGTTGAAGCAATTGTAGAAGCAAGTTTTATTGGCACTGGTTATTACTTAAGAAGTTTATTTTGCACATTGCTAATGTCCGAGAGCATGTCTAGACCTGAATTTGTTTGGGAAACAACGTGGACTTACTTGTCAGATGATATTTTATACAGACAACGCATTGTTTTAAAGCATTCAGGTATTAAAAATCATATAATGATACAAATTGATGTTTTATTATCTCTATATAGAAAAATATTTTTTATTTATTTTTTGTATAACAAAATTTATTTTAAATGTGCATGTTTAGAACTTAATGACGAACAGCTCAAAAACCTTACATTGTTTGAAATAGAAAAATTTCTATTAAGAAATAATTTCACTCTAAAAAAGTTTTTTACCATGCATTTTTCTAATAAAGATTCCATCTCTTCTGCAAATAATATTTTACTTAGTGAAGAACTTTCTTATGACAAGGTTATGTTAGCTCAAGAGTTTGAACAACTGTTTTCTTCATTTACTGACGAGCAACATTCCGTATATGAAGAAATCATTGAAGCGGTTGATAAGAATAAAAGTGGGGTATTTTTTTTATGGTTATGGTGGCACTGGAAAAACTTATATTTGGAAAACGTTATGTGCATCTATAAGATCTCAAGGAAAAATTGTTTAAGTGTTGCTTCAAGTGGAATCACATCACTTTTGTTATCCGGTGGTAGGACTGCACACTTCAGGTTTCACATTCCAATTAATTTGGTTGAGGATTCATTTTGTTATATAAAGCAAGATAGCGATCTTGCATGTTTATTAAGAGAAACCTCACTAATATATGGGATGAAGCTCCGATGGTACACAAGCATGGGTTTGAAGCTTTGGATAGATCATTAAAAGATATTTTAACATCTTCATCAGGAGCCTCTTCAGATTTACCATTTGGTGGAAAGGTGATTGTTTTTTGAGGAGACTTTAGACAAATATTACCAGTTGTCCCAGGTGGAAGTAGACAACAAATTGTAAACTCATGTTTAAGTTCTTTTTACATTTGGAGAAATTGCAAAGTCCTTAAGTTGACAAAAAAAATCTGAGGTTAACTACCTCAAATCATTCAACTGAAATTCAGCAAACACAAATGTTTGCACAATGGTTTTTGGATATAGGCGAAGGTAATGCTGGTGGTACCAATGATGGTGAAGCACAAATATAAATACCAGAATATCTTCTTATCAGACATTCATGTGATCCAATTTTTGAGTTAATAGAATTTGTGTATTCGTCCGTTTTACAAAATTTCAAAGAAAAAGATTATTTTCATGAAAGAGCAATACTTGCTCCAAAAAATGATATTGTTCAAGAAATTAATGACCGTTTGCTGTCAATATTTCCTGGTGAAGAAAGGGAATGTCTAAATTCTGATAGTGTATGTCCTACCGACATGATGAATGAGAATTTGGATGAGAGTTTATGCTCTCCCGACATTCTTAATGGAATTAAAGCATCAGGTTTGCCAAACCACAAGTTGGTGTTAAAGGCAGGAGTTCCTGTTATGCTTCTAAGAAATATTGATCAAAAAAGTGGATTGTGTAACGGTACTCGGTTAAAGGTGGTCTCATTGGGAAAACGTATTATACGAGTGGAGATTATATCAGGTAGTAATATTGGAGATAAGCATTATATTCCAAGAATTACATTGATACGTACCGACAAAAAACTTCACATTAAGCTACAAAGAAGACAATATCCGCTTGCTTTATGTTTCGCAATGACCATAAACAAAAGTCAAGGGAAATCATTATCAAGAGTTGGATTATATTTGAAAAAGCCCGTTTTTACACATGGTTAATTGTGTGTCGCATTATCAAGAGTTACAAGACGAGATGGGCTTAAAGTTCTAATTCTAGATGGTGATGGTAATACTTCAAATGAGACATCAAATGTTGTATATAAAGAAGTATTTAGAAGTTTGTAAGTACCTTTTAAAAGTTTAACAATATTCATGTTTTTAAACAATTATGGTAAACTATTTTGCATGTCATAATGTTTACATATAATCCACAATCATAATGGTTTAATCATGCAATATAATAAAAAGGCTTTACTTCAGTACATATAATAAAAAGTAAACATCCTAAATTACCAAAATTCTTACATAAAGTTAGACATATCCTAACTTCAAACATTACTTCAAATATTGTTTCATAAACTTTCATCTACCATACTTAAAAAGTCCAAGTCATGATCAACAAATATAAAACATAAAAAACAAATTGTTTTAATTGTTCACCACATTACTTATGATTATCTTCCCTTCCCTTTTGTTATAAGCAAACAAACATGTGTCACCAACATTCAAGTCAAAAGATGTTAACATACCTTTGAAGTCGTGGACACGGTATCTCGGTTTGTTGTGCGGAGTTTCAACACGAAGTTCACTTTTAAACTCCACACCATTGTTGTTTCTGATAATCACCTTCCTTGATTTATTCAACTTTGATTTTCTTGCAAACCGATTTGGTAAACGCTACAAAAAATGGAAAATATTATATTTTATGAATCATATATTTGGAGTTAAAAATTACAACTATCACCAATTGTTTTAACGAACTGAAGATCATGATCATCAACCACATTAACCGCACCATCATTATCTTCATCACCACTGGTACCATCATCAACCTCAACATCAACCTCATTAATCCCACCAACATTTTCTTCATCACCATTGTTACCAACATCAACATCAACATCAACAAAATGTTGCTCTTCCACATCAACATTATGTTCAAATTCATGATTCATTCCCATCGAACTTACTTTAACATAGCATTATTCTTACCAATATTATCATCATATTCATCTTCAATTGATTCAAGATCAACATCTATGATTTCTCTAACATTATTCGGATATTTAAATGGTTTCAACCTATATTCAATACCATCTGCCTTGAAAGCTGTCAACTTGAAAACATCTTTACCATCATAATCAAATAAGCAGATAGTCTCCCCTTTTCAGTTTTAAAGCTTCAACTACTTTCAGCCAACCCCTCCTAAAATAAAACTTTTCTCCAATGTTAAGGATTTTGACTGTACAATCATATACATGTCATCAGCACGTATGGTAAAATATCTGATAGAGATATTTTCGAGGTCTTCAAATCGTTGAACAAACAAAGTTGGCACCACCTTTATATTCAAAAATATGAAAAAGTATTTTAAAATTTTCCATACCCTAACTATTACTTTAAACTCACAATTAGAATACATAATGTATAATCAATGTCAAGATGGAACAACATTTTGTAGAATGAATTGTCATCAGCAGTAACACGAGTTTCATTGAAATGCTGAATTGTGAAACATGAATTTCCATCATGCTTAAAGACCAAACAAATCATCATAAGCTAACTTCAAATCCAAAGCAACGTTTTCCCATCCTTTAGTTATCCTATAACCATTCTTCTCAAATTTTATTGAAACTGTCAATCTTGATCCGCTTTTTGTTCTAATAGTAGTATAACCAAGTGGATAATTGAATTTTGAAAATAAATCATCATAGATTTACGGTAGCTTCTGAAATAAATATAAATTCAAAACCCTTTTACATTAATATACTTATTATGTACTGATA
This sequence comes from Bidens hawaiensis, assembly GCF_021521415.1. Lineage (NCBI taxonomy): Eukaryota > Viridiplantae > Streptophyta > Magnoliopsida > Asterales > Asteraceae > Bidens > Bidens hawaiensis. The sequence goes on along the minus strand of NW_027502046.1, from coordinate 24,125 downwards.
CTATTTAAAAACTACAAGGCTTACCATAGAAGTTGCATTAGGCTTTTTTATAAACTTAATAAACTTTGGACCCATCTGACCTGTGAATGATTGTAACAGTCAATTTTGTATTACAGTTTATGTTATCATTCAAACATATCAATAAATAAACACTAACACAATGTCAAAATAATACAAACATTATTTCATTCTGATTATATTTCTTTTCAAAAGCCCTAATTTTATCTATCAAAATACGTATACATAATATTTCAATAAATTTTGTTATGCATTCTACATAAACATAAAGAAAACATATATTCAAACATTAAACTTCAAAGATTATTTAATCATCACAGTATTTTTTCAAAACTTTCACAGATTCAGTTACTTTAACCTTAATCAACAGAATACTTAGTATCTGAAAAGTAACTCACCAAATTTTGAAGATCTTAACAAGATGATAAATGATTCTTTGAAATCAGCCGTAAATAATTTCTATGTTGAAGATGTAAGAATGAAGATGGAAGAGTGAAGATGGAAGATGAAAAGTTGTTAAAATAAAGAATTTAGGTTAAATAAGGTTTTATTGGGAGGAGTATTATATTGTTGATTTTTATTCTTTTATTTTTCATAATAAAGTGTAATATACATATTCTTTTCTTTTTTTTTTAATAATTTTAATCATCCCTATAATTAGTAATTCAAAAAATAATATGACGTTTTTGTTTAAATAAATTTTCCAAATTTTTTTTATTTTTTGATATACATTTTTAATTTTTTTTCTCACAATCTTATAAAAAATATATCTCTCTCTAAATTTGATAAGAAATTTAAAAAATAATCATAAATAACATAAATGAAGTTATTATGTATACTTTAACCCCTTCAAATTTTAAGTTTAATATTTATACAAAAGTTAAGCGTATCTATTAACATGCAATTTTGTAAATGATTATATGTATGAAACTTTTTAGTCACCTCATTCAAACGCCAAAATGGATTATTCGATACAAACATCCCGCTTTCTATATAAATGTCTTTAGAAATTAGTAAATAAAAACTAGAACCTATATCTGTTAACAAAATATATTTTTAATTGAATTTTACGGTTATATGTGAAATTGATTTTTATAAATTTTACTCATCTTATTATATACTGTTAAATTTGTTTAAGAAAAAACATTTTCTCAACCCATGTAGCACACGGACATATAAGTTAGTCTATCCTATATAATAAAGGAATCCATTTTTTGCCATGTGTCAAACTAATATTTCTTTATTTCTACATTTTTCCGCCCAAAATATTAGGATAATATTGCTACAATATCATCATTTTAAATTGTTTATTTATCTATTTTATCTTTTTACAAGGAAATATACTCATATATACATGTGAATTGTGACTTTAAAGTATTTATGTAATATTTAATTTTTTGTTTTGTTTTTTTTTGTTTTTAATTATTGAGACCCGTGTAGTACACGGGTTTTTAACCTAATTACTGACTAATTCAAGACACCCTGGATTGACATGCTCAAACTAATACCAAACAGACTCCAGTTTAGAACATCGGTTTCATTAATTAATAAATAGACTCGAGATGCTTACCTCCACCTAGAACCTATCAACCTAATTAATCTTGTGATTAATAAATGGCTCTTTGATATCTCACATAAATCTAATCAACAATAATAATAAGAACGTTAGAGAAGAAACAATAAATCATGTTGTCTAAACTTGTTTCATTTCTAAATCATACACTAGTTTTGATACCATAACATTTTACTAATTACTAATTAGGCAAAGCAGATGCAATTCCTTGTGAATGTTCAAATACATGTATTCCATTACTCATAACTTTAAATCACAAAATGATAATCAATTTTGGTTTCATCATCAAACATCTTTTTACAAAACAAAAGATTTCTATGCACTTGCTCTGGAAAAGCATTATTATTATTATTATTATTATTATTATTATTATTATTATTATTATTTTGTGTAAATAATTCTTAAAAAAAGAGTATTATACAAAATATCAGATTTTTAGTAGATTTCATCTAATCAAACACACGAGAGAAAAGGACACATCAAAATTCTCAAATATTGTTAATAGTTAAAATCAATACTATCTAAGATGATCATTTCATTTACAATATCTCAAACAGCCATTAACATTAATACTTTGAATCTAGAATAATTTATCTAACTTACTCAATAAAACTTACCACACAACATTCAACAGATATCGTTAAGCATTTCATGAGTTTAATAAGAGCACCATCCTCTTCAAGTTGTAGAGTAAAACACACAGCTTAAATTAACCTCAAAATTTCGCTTACACTTCAGTTTGATGTCAACTTTCAACCATATCTCGTGACCCACAGTTTCCTTAAGGTAGGATAACTGCTTGTCTGTTAAGTTATGCAGGGTGTGATCAAACTTAATTACCATTGGCTTCCCAGACTGCCCGACCCTACTTATGCACTCATCACATTTTCCTTCGAATGTGACTCGTGGGCCATTTTCATACAAATAGAAAGACACTCTCAATGTAGCATTCCCAGTCACAGGGTTGACACCGATCTTTTCAAATGTCGCCATCATGGGTACGCTTCCGTACACACGAATTCCTTTGGGAGTGAAAATGACCCCCTTCAATCACATTAGCACTCGTCACAGACACTTTTGGCTTGGTTGTAGATAATTTAATAGCAAGCGGACATACGATAGCAGCGACGACACAAATCACAATGATGAGTAGAATCAGACAGACTCGTCTGTTGGGTCTTCGCTGAAACAACCAAACAAAGAAATATATAAATAAATAAATACTTATTATATAATACATTTTAAAATACACAAACCAACCACCAGAAATATATATGTTTACTTACTAAAACGGTGCGATCAGACGTTGTGTTTTCGTCCATGATCTCAGGGTTCATATGCCTGCAGCTCAGCAGCCGAAGGAAACAACACATATATTAAGACAATTAACAGATCACAGATCAATTAAGCTTCTGGATAAATGCAATAAACGACTAGGAATATCAAGGTGCAAACGAGAGCTTTACACTACTTGAGCTCGGCTCGATAGACTTCTCTAAAGCTCGAGCTCAGATTTATTATTATTATTATTACTACTACTACTACTACTACTACTACTACTACTACTACTACTACTGCTGCTGCTGCTCCTACCACCACCACCACCACTACTACTATAATTATTATTTTCTTTTGGTTTATTTGATTAATCCATAATTCAAAGAAAAACTTAGTTTAAATGCATTTTATCCGCATATCTGACTCTTAATATTTCTATCTTTATAAAGATTGTAAGTCAATCCTCTGATTTAGGTATGACAATTTTAAATTTTCATCAATAATCTTTAATTATAGTTGATAAAATTCAAATTGTTATAATAATGTATAATAAGAAGTTGTCAAACACTAAAACAACAAGTAGGTACGCATGATCTCAACTTCAAACATCAGATCTTGAAATCATTCGCAGATCTGATACCCAAAATAAATTGTGAGTTTTGACCACTGTGAACTAGAATTTTAGTAATTGTATTTGTGTAGCAGCATAGAGAGCCTGAATATCAAGTGAGTTTGAATATCAACTAATCTTCCAACTAGAAATGGCAATAAACAAGAATCAAAGAGAGTAAGTGGGTAACACTAACAAAGCATGAGTTATTATTAACACTCTGTAATTACTTGAAACACTAACAGAAAATTACATTGTTGGATTGGTATGAAACCAGAAACTCTCCATATACAAAATGAGTTATTATTAACACTCTGCGAATGATTTCAAGATCTGATGTTTGAAGTTGAGATCATGCGTAAGTACTTGTTTTAGTATTAGAGGGTGTTTGGATTCCTTACTATGAAGCTAAGTTATATTAACTTAATAAGTTATAATAACATTTTGAAGTTGTAGGGGTATGGTACTAAACCCGGTTTTACGACCCTAAATTTATTATGTTTGGCTTATTTTATTATATGGACTAATACAATGTTATTGGGCTGAGGGGGTTTTGTGGAGGTAACCCTAACTGGGCTAGGCCCATTAGGGTACCATGATGGTGGCCATGAGGCTCTCTATATAAGGAGGTCTCCACCTCCTTGTTAGGGGGTCATGCTCAATAAGAGCCACCACCCTATTTTTGTGTCTGTAAACAAGAGATCCTCAGGATTTCTTAGCAGTCACCTCCACACCCCCGAAAAGCCATTGCATGTCTCAAGCAATCGAAGAAGAAGATCAAGTCGCGGTTCGTTGATCTCGAAATCCGTGGAAACATCGTCATGGATCAGGTCAGATTCATTTCATGCTTCGACATTGGCGCCATCCGTGGGACGGCAACGAACTACCCTTCGATTTTCGTCTCGGCTGTCAGATCTCTCCCAGGAAAAACCCAGATCTGGAAGTTTACAGAAAGAGGCTTCAAGGCTTGTTCTATTAAAGCTCAAAAAGATCCATAGATCTAAAAGAGGCTTCCAGATCTGTGCAAAAAAGAAACTACCTGATTCGGATGATCAAGCCTCCGGATCTGTGATGGTTTTAAATTCTCTCCGCTATGAGCTTCAGATCTATTTAGATCTGATTTACAGATCTAGATCTAGATTACATACCTGGATTTTAGGTTTAAAATTACAGATCTCTCAAATTGTAGATCCAAAAATTACCAGACTTCCGCCGCCATGCACGCGCGCTCGCGGATTCTCACTCCGCAGCCATGCATGTGCCACCGCGGGAACCACCATGCGGGTTTCGCGCAAAAGACCTCCACCATGTGGGTTTTGCGCAGAAGACTGCCACCACGCATGCTCGCTGGCGGGTCACCATTCCGCCGACATGCGTGAGCGCAACTCTCCGCCATGCACGCGCGCCCGCGAGTCACCACTCCGTCGCCGTGCATGCGCACATAAGGCCAAGCGCCAAACTTAAAGGTTGGGAATCCTCATAAACCCATAAGGCCAAGCGCCAAACTTAAAAGGTTGGGAATCCTCATAAACCCATAAGGCCAAGCGCCAAACTTAAAAATTGGGAATCCTCATAAACCCATAAGGCCAAACGCCAAACTTAAAGGTTGGGAATCCTCATAAACCCATAAGGCCAAGCGCCAAACTTAAAAGGTTGGGAATCCTCATAAACCCATAAGGCCACGCGCCAAACTTAAAGGTTGGGAATCCTCATAAACCCATAAGGCCATGCGCCAAACTTAAAGGTCGGGAATCCTCATAAACCCATAAGGCCATGCGCCAAACTTAAAGGTTGGGAATCCTCATAAACCCATAAGGCCACGCGCCAAAATTAAAGGTCGGGAATCCTCATAAACCCATAAGGCCACGCGCCAAACTTAAAGGTCGGGAATCCTCATAAACCCATAAGGCCAAGCGCCAAACTTAAAGGTTGGGAATCCTCATAAACCCATAAGGCCAAGCGCCAAAATTAAAGGTTGGGAATCCTCATAAACCCATAAGGCCACGCGCCAAACTTAAAGGTTGGGAATCCTCATAAACCCATAAGGCCATGCGCCAAACTTAAAGGTTGGGAATCCTCATAAACCCATAAGGCCACGCGCCAAACTTAAAGATAGGGAATCCTCAAACCCATAAGGCCATGCGCCAAACTTAAAGGTTGGGAATCCTCATAAACCCATACGGCTTCCCGCCGAATACAAGACCGAACGCGGCTCCGCTCCGCTCAACACGCCGTCATAATTAAACCTATTAACACAAGCCCCCGCGGGTCAACCATTCTAGCGCCAAGCCACGTCACATGCGCGCCACCGCGGGTCAACCATTCCGCCATTCTACATGCGCACCGCCATGACGCTTGAGCGCAGTCGCATATCACATGCTCATGCACCACTTATGCTCACGCATCACATATGCTCACGCATATTACATATGCTTACGCATCATATGCTCACGCATATCACATCAGCGCACGCAACATCTGTGCATGGCGCATGACACAGCCTGTGCGCAAGCGCATGAAACATCTGCGCATGACACAAAGTCTAAGCGCACGCGCATGCAACATCTGCGCGTGGCACATGACACACAGTCTACGCGCACGCGCATGCAACATCTGCGCGTAGCGCATGACACACAGTCTACGCGCACGCATGCAACATCTGCGCGTGGCGCATGACACAAAGCCAAAGCCTATGCGCAAGCGCATCTGCGCATGACACAAAGCCAAAACCTATGCGCAAGCGACACAACAAATGAGAATAGTCTAATCCCAAATCAGGATAAGGACAACTTTATTTGGCAGCAATGAACTAGGGGACTATCGTGGTATACCACCACTACATTATCGCGATGGAAGACATCCGAATCTTAGGGCGGGAGCCTAACAATATCCCAAACGGCCACGCGCTAATTTGATATGTTTTTGCAGGTTCGGCTACGAGTCGCACAAGCACATATGACATTATTATTACCTGGCCGACTGCGCCTCCATTATTATCTTGAAAACAAGCTGGGATAGTCATCCTGCGTAGAAGAGGCCCTTGTGGGCCAGTCATTATCGTCATATTATAGCTCATAAGCCGCAACGTGCGCAAGCTTCATTATTTTATAGCTCGTAAGTTGCCTCGCGCGCAAACTATTGAGCATCATTATCGAGATGCGCGCTCTATCTTTTATCAGGCCTCGCGCCACTATCGTAAGTCGACATTGCGCGCAAGCTTCATTATTTTATAGCTCGTAAGTCGCCTCGCGCGCAAGCTTCATTATTTTATAGCTCGTAAGTCGCCTCGCGCGCAAGCTTCATTATTTTTATAGCTCGTAAGTCGCCTCGCGCGCAAGCTTCATTATTCTTACAGCTCGTAAGCTACCTCGCGCGCAAACTATTAAGCATCATTATCGAGATGCGCGCTCTATCTTTTATCAGGCCTCGCGCCACTATTGTTATGATGCGTGCTATATCTTATTCATGCCAGTGCACCATCATTATCATAAAAATCACAACATGTCACCATCATGGAGAAAACCTCCCAAAACTCAAAGACAATAAAGACAAGGCCGAAGAAAAGGGAAAAAAACCCGCCTCATTTCCTAACACACCTTATAAAGTCCAGCGCTCCACCTAAACGCTTGCACGCCTAGGAGCAACACTGGACTTGGGGGGCTTGTAGGGGTATGGTACTAAACCCGGTTTTACGACCCTAAATTTATTATGTTTGGCTTATTTTATTATATGGACTAATACAATGTTATTGGGCTGAGGGGGTTTTGTGGAGGTAACCCTAACTGGGCTAGGCCCATTAGGGTACCATGATGGTGGCCATGAGGCTCTCTATATAAGGAGGTCTCCACCTCCTTGTTAGGGGGTCATGCTCAATAAGAGCCACCACCCTATTTTTGTGTCTGTAAACAAGAGATCCTCAGGATTTCTTAGCAGTCACCTCCACACCCCCGAAAAGCCATTGCAGGTCTCAAGCAATCGAAGAAGAAGATCAAGTCGCGGTTCGTTCATCTCGAAATCCGTGGAAACATCGTCATGGATCAGGTCAGATTCATTTCATGCTTCGACAGAAGTTGAGATCATGCGTACGTACTTGTTGTTTTAGTATTAGAGGGTGTTTGGATTCCTTACTTCATTTCCAAGTTATATTAAGTTAAAAAGTTATAATAACATTTTGAAGTTGAGATCATGCGTACGCATTACATTGTTTTAGAGTAAACTGTGGTTTTCGTCTTTGGTTTCTTCAAATATGCAGTTTTAGTCCAATAGTTTCAAATTTGTGATTTTCATCTCTGTGGTTTCACTTTACTTGCAATTAAACCCGAACACACTAACGTCGTTATGTTTGATCGTTAAATTCATCAGTGTGCCCCTCACAGTTTTGTCTTTTTTCCCCAAAAACACCATGCCCCCCTCCCGTGAGGTGGCTTGCGAATTAGGGTTGGGGTTTATTTGGGGAGAAAAAGGACAAAACTGCCCCCTCATGTGAGGGGCACGTTGATGGATTTAACGACTAGGCTTAATGGGGTTAGTGGGGTTGAGTATAATTGCAAGTAAAATGAAACCACAGAGACGAAAATCGCAAATATGAAACTATTGGACTAAAACCACAAATTTAGACAAACCACATGGGCGAAAACCGCAGTTCACTCTTTTTTTATTTCTTGTTTCTTTTTCTGATTTTATTCATTGATAACAGAATCTTGTTATCCAACAACTCCGTCTTCACCGCCGACTTTCTCCGATCACCAAACTACGATAACCATTTCATCTTCTCAGTGTACTGCTTCAACCTCAACAAACCCACAACCACAATCTGGACGGTCAACGCTGACTCACCAGTCAACGTGTCATCATCTCTTCTAATGACCGATTCATGCAACACACTGTAATCAAACCCAAACCCTTGTTCTCTCCGATGACGAAAGCCTAACGTATGGAAACTTGAGTAGCTTCAGCCACCTTACAGACACAATCGACCAGTAAGTTTTCGTGTCTAAACATGTAAAATAGTTGTTTACCTGCTAAGTACCCGTTAGTACCTTATTAGATTTTTTTATAAATAAAAAATATAATAATACAATATGTTATATACCCTAAAATATTTAACCATAAATTTTTATACCAAACAATTGAACATGGCGCGCATCATTCCAATCCAACATCAAGTAGACGACACACAAACCCTTATCTGATTCTCCCTCTCCGTATATCCGGTAGTCCGATGGTTTCCCTCTACATAATCGGTAGTCTCAGCCCTTCGATTCTCCATGTCTACCTCTCCACATATGCGATTATCTGGTAGTCCGGAGTTGCAGCAGCGCCACCGACCATCGGATGGTTGAAGCTTTCTTCAATTCTCCGACAGGTTCGTGTCTTATCTTGTATACTTGGCATTAACAAGTTCGTGTTCGGGTTTGTGATACCAGTACATGATAAGTTTTCGTGTCGTGTACAGTTATACATGTTTCGTGTTCGTGTCTTATCGTGACGGGTATACACGATATGTCAACTCTACTCCACATGTCTTAACCTGATATTGGAAGATCCAACGATAAACAATTAAAAGGAAATCTCATAAAAACATACAAGGAGTTCGATGATCTCGTATTTTTTGGACACAATTACACTTTTACCTCCACTTTACAACAATAGTCCCTCCGTAAATATACCCTGCTTAAATTATCCAAATGATTGTAAGATTAGATCACCACATTTTCAAATTATAACTATAATAATTTAAGATTACCACACACTCATTTTAAATGTTGAAAGAAAATCCCCTTAAAACTCTTGTAAATCAAATAGTATTAAATATCTGGAAGTTAAAAGAATAACTTTTTAATTATGGATCAGATTATGTATTTCAATTGGATGGTTAGATGGGTGTTAAATAGATTGCATCTATTGGTAGACAGACTGAATCTAACACGAATCCACAAATTTACACAATATGTCAGACACGAACTCAATAGGTGACGAGTTTTCGTAGGTGGACACATATGCAATTAGTTTAACATGTATTTATTGCTTATACATTCTTAATATTTAATTTTACAGATACAAATGCATAGGTATGTAAAATATTTATGTTTAAACGGTAACAGTGAAGTTAAATAAGAAGAGTTGTTTTCTAATAAGTCTAAGAGGAAATGTTGGCCATTAGATCTAATGTGTCGACGGAAAAAATTACATTAAGTGGAAAAAACACTGTATGTTATAAGATGTGACATGTTTTTTAATTAAAGAAGAAAACAATAAGGTGTTTAAAGACAGTGTTGTTTTAACTTCCTATACTTCTTAAAAAACGCTAACTTCTTAATTCAACAAGAACTATTTAAATTTTTTTTAAATAACAAATAAACAGATTAAACGAGTCAACCAACAAACTAACTAACTGAATGAATCACATATAATTTTATTTTATAATAGTATTGAGTAAAATAATAATAAAAGGAGATAGGGTGGAAGGGTCATGAGTAAGAGTAAGTGCAAGTGTATGCGTATGCGGATAGATGCTGCCAGACTCATGAGCCTTCCTCTTTCTCACATTCATTTTTACTCAAACCAAATCCTCCTCTTTGTACTTACTGTTAATAATAATAATAATACTCGCCGTTGTTATTAACATCTCGTATTCAACACACATCATCACCGGCCGCCCATGGATCCATTTTCTACGGTCTCGATTATCCTACAGCTTCGTAAAGGTAGTAATAATTCATCTATATTTCACCAGATCTTACTGTTTCTCCATTCAATTTTGAGATCTGTTACTGTTGATGCTTACGTAATGCGTTGAATTCTGGATTTAGGTTATGAGTGTGCGGTTCAACTGAAATTAGGGTTTGATTTTAGGATATTTGGTAGGTTATCGTTGTGATTTGTTAGTTATATGATTTTGTTCGATTTGGTTTACATGATATGTGAATTTTGTGGAGTATTGTTTTGGTTATGTTAGCATTAGCCTTTTAACTTCATTTATTGGTTAATTGTTTGAAACAACACCTTTGTTTATGGAATACTATTTTGATGTTTTTGTGTTATTTCGATGAATTAGAAATTTATATAATTGTTATTCACTATAGTGTCAGAGTGTGTGTGTTATGTGAGGATGTTGATGTAATTTACAAGTTTATGAATGTGATTTTTTTTTTTCTTGAGTCTCATTTATAAACGCAAAAGTTGATCAGATTGTTGACCTAAAATGGTTCATGCATCTACTACAATGTTATTTGAAACAACAGTTTATTTATTGAACAATATGTTGAGTGAAATATTTGAATGATTTTTTGTGTTATTTGGATGATTCAGAACTCTAAAATGCTCAAAGTTCTTCAGTAGACCTATATATATATATATATGCTATTCACTATATATATAATATATGTGTGTGTGTGCGTGTTTTAGTTTTAACAACTCTTTTGTGATAACATTGATGTAATTTGCAAGTTTTTGAATGGGATTTTATTCTTATATTTTACTAATAATGCAAAAGTTGACCAAATTGTTGACTAAACGGGTGTATGTGTCTACTACAACATTAATGTGCTATAGCTTTCTGTTTTTAGGTTCAGGATAGGGGTAATGCCAGCTGCAATTCACGACATATATATGTGTGTTAGTTTTAAGAGGACTCTTTATGAAGATGTTGATGTAATTTACAAGTTTATGAATATGATTTTTTTTCTTTAAAACTCACTAATAATGCAAAAGTTGACCAAATTCTTGACTAAAACAGGTCCATGCATCTACTACAAAGCTAATGTGTTATAAACTCTTTTTTTGTTTTGTTTCAGGATATGGGTAATATCAGCTGCAATTTACAGATTTGAATTTAGAGTTTTACCATACGCAATAGAATTAGTTTCTACCTCAAAGAATAATGAGCCTGCTCAATAAAGGGCCTTCTGCCATTGACAAACCACTTAGTTCCACAACAGGAAAAGCAAAAAGTTTAAATCCAGATGCTGCTGAATTCGTCCCGTTTGCTTTAAGATCACCATCCGGAAACACAAATGGTGCAGACACGTCTTCAAGTTTCAGCGCTTTTGGTGGATCAACTTCTACAGTTGGGAAGTCGATACTAAACAGGTCCGAATCATCTGTTTCAAATAACTCAGATGACGTGGCACACCAGTTCTGGCGGGACCAGCTACCTGATGACATCACTCCCGACTTTAATGTTTTGGGAGAAGAAGCGTCTCAAACAATCAACAGTCTTCCCTTTTCAAATCTATCATTAACAGATGTTAGTGGGAACTCAAGGTTATCTCCTTATCAAATCAATGGTGGCAGTTATCAAAATGCAGTTAATTTTCAACATAAGCAAGTAAAGCCATGGGACATGAATGGTGATCAGTTGGTTACTGGTGTTGGAGATGAGGTTTATTATAATGGTGATGGCGGACAAGGTTATATAGATGATATGCTTAATGAGCAGCAAGTGGAGGGTGCGGATGTAAATTCACTTAAGTTTTTGGCTTCTCAGTTTCCTGGTTTTGCAGCTGAAAGTCTTGCTGAAGTTTATTATGCTAATGGATGTGATTTGAATTTGACAATTGAGATGCTTACTCAGCTTGAGGTATGTATATGTGTGTGTGTGTATACACACGCTCAAGACACTTTTTTGTGAGAACAGAAAGAACCTAAACAAAGTTTTATTATTTATAGAGCCTACACATATGTAGGCTATGCGTACATGTGCAGGTATTTTTTCCACAGTTTACCTACACATACCTAAACATGTATAGGTAAATGTTTTAAAGTGAAAACAAACCTATGAACAAATTAATAACCTAGAGATTTGTATGCTAGAATTTAAAGTTTTAAAAAGATTACTACGTACAGAAAAATTTAAGGATTTGCAAATTGTAATAATTCTGTCTTCTGTAGTGAACCTCTTCATATGTATATTATATATTTTAATGTATCCTGCTTTTACATGTGGGTGGAGTTAGGGGTGTGCATGAAACTGAAATAACTGAACTGTAACCGGAAATCCCGTCGTAACCGAACCGAAACCGAGCCTGGTAAAGAGTGATGGTTTGGTCTTGAGTTTTTTAAATAACCATTAAGTAATTGGTAATAAATCAACAAATGGTGTAGCCAAAAATTTATATTTCTAAATATGTAATAATCAATTACTCATTAATTACAAAGTAAATTTAGACCCAGATACATTATTTTGGGTCATTTCGGCTCAAAATTTTCAAGCTCAAATGGTAAAAATGAAAAGATCGAAAGCAAACTGAACCCATTTTGAAAACCGTTGGAACTGAATGGCTTTAAAAACCCAAAAACCAAATTTTCAGTTTTTTGGTTCGATTTGAACCTAAAACCGACCCAAACAGAATTGATATCTATTTGTATCTATGCATAAATATGCTGTTTAGCCTGCTCTGTTTATATATGTAATTGCAGCTTCAGGTAGATAACGGTTTGAACCAGAATCTAAACTCCAAGGCCTTATCAGCATCTGCTCCAAATCTCAGTGCTCTGGATTTCCCTGCACTCTCTCCTACCGATAATCATAATAACGTGTCAACGTTTTCTGGACACGATCAGCACCCGAATGCTAATAATTATCGTTCATTGGAGAAAGAGTTACTCATGTTTAAATCTTCATCAACCGTTCCATCTTTAGGTGCTACAGATTTTGCTGCTGCAGTTAGAAAAACCGCACCACTTGAATCGAGCATATGGAAATTTGATAAAAGCCATTCAAGTTCCACCATTGGATCAAGTAGAAGCTCTCATAGCTTAGCTGGCGGTTATGGAAGAAGCAGTTTTGGGGATCGGTTGGCTAACCGTGGTTCAACCCGTGCGGCTCCTGTCTGGCTTGAAACTGGTGACGCAGTCGGTAATGTTTTTGGTGAAATATATATATTTAACAATGTTTTTTTGGTTAAATGAATTGTGTGAGTGTGCATGCACTTTAACTTTGTGAGATCGCAGCAAATATGTACTCGGAAATGCGGGGTGAAGCTCGTGATCATGCACGTCTACGCAACGCGTATTTTGAGCAGGTATGGCTTTTTATATTTGATGCATTTTATAATTTCACTCTTCTTTTATTGAATGATGAAGTTTAAAAAGTAGTTGTGAAAACGAATATAGAAGCATATGTGTTATCATGCAATCTACTTATAAGAGGTCGTGTGAAGGTGAGCTGACTTTTTGTTTCAAACGTGAATACATGGACACAGCAATTTCTCATATGATCAGCGTGTGGATACATGATCATGTTCATCTGTAGTAGTTGTAAGGCCTTAGATCAATTAGAGAGAGTCATTTTACTAAGCAATGAGAATGAACAAAAGTGATTGATCAGATGCGATGATCATCATGAAAACAGTTATAAAAGTTACCTTTTCTTGGACTAAAAATGAAAGAACACAACAGTACAAGTTATAATTAGGTAATGTCATTAAGAAAATGCAATATTTGGTATGTGTTGAAAAACATTATGAAGATGCAATGAATGTAGAAGTAATTAAGGACAGAGGATTCTCAAATAAAATTACATGAAGTATTCTTATGGTATCGTGTTAAGGTGCCCTAGATTAAAGTTCAAGCCAATGAGACAGGTTTGCTGGAATATTTGATAAGCATGTAATAAACTTGACTATAGTCATCGATTTTCTTCTTAGTTAGATTGTGCAAGCTATTTGACTATAGTCTTCAGAAAAATATGGCTTATAAAGAACAGTATTCTTTGTTCATCTCTTTTCTGTGGTTTTCTAACTAAGCAATCATCCACGTATGCATTGTCTTCTTGTCATGCACTAGGGCTCTACTCATTGAACTTACAAGATCTCGGCTAATTTTTGAGCTCTAGGCCTAAAGCTCTAGATTTGCTTGCTTATTGTATGCCACTTATTTTTTTAGTCGTATACATGTGTAATTGCTGCTATGTGTGTGTGTGTGACTGTGTGTGTATATATATAAATATACGCTTGTATATATTTTATTTAAATTAAGTTATAATTATCATAATAATATAACTATAACATTTATTATGTTTTTTTTTATTATGTTGAATAGAAATTACTATATATAAATAATAGGTTCATTTAGGCTCGCGAGTGTAGTCAAGTTCGGTTTATGAAATTCAGGCTTGAGCATGATTATCAAATGAGTTCAAGGTTAGCCTAGAGCTCACCGGAGCTCGTTTAAGTTTGGTTCGGTTAGAGCTTTAACAAGCCGATTTCGTGTAGCTCACAAGTTGCTCAACTCGTTTACACCCTACCATCTACTATCTCATTGAACTGTTGAAGTAACTCTAGAGTCTAGACTGTAGATTTGCAATAACATAATTCAATAATTATAGTGCACATAATAATTTCAAATAATTAAATTTTGAGAACAAAATTACAAAAAGACCAGTTCTGATAATACAGATTATAGTCATAACATTGGCAATGCAGTTACACATTCATTCACAATTTAGCACATGAAAGAGGCTTTTTCATGATAGAAGAGGCTCATTTCTCTAGACTTGGTGAACTAATCTAAGTGTATTGCAAGTACTTGGAGCTAAAAGATTTTGAATTCTACATTCATACTGATTATTTATCATCAAAAATTGTTTTTTAAGCACACCGATCAGTTTCTATTTCGCCGTGAATGCAGGCACGCCAGGCTTACCTTGTTGGTCACAAGGCTTTAGCTAAGGAACTGAGTGTAAAAGGGCAATTACACAACATGCAAATGAAGGCTGCTCATGAAAAGGCTCAAGAATCTATTTACTATCAGAGGTTAGTTTTTTTTGTTAATTGTTTTGCAAAATAATTAATATTTTAATTTCTTTCATTTGCTCATTTTAATTTTGTAGGAATCCGGTAAATCTCGATACTCAAGGAAACGGAAGAGGACAGGAAAGAATAATCGATCTTCACGGGCTACACGTGAACGAAGCAATTCATGTTCTAAAGCGAGATCTCATGACACTAAGAAGCATCGCCAGGTCAGCAGAGAACCGAATGCAAGTCTACATATGTGTTGGAACAGGCCACCACACGAAAGGGACCCGCACGCCAGCTAGACTTCCTGTTGCTGTCCAAAGATACCTCCTAGAGGAAGAGGGCCTTGACTACTCTGAACCCCAGCCCGGGCTTCTCCGGGTTGTGCTATATTGATAAAATTGTTAAAAGGTATACACGCTTTTTGACACCACAAAAAAAACCATAACTTGTTTTAAAAAATGATAAAAAAGAGGGAAAAAGAAGAAAATGAAATTGTTGTAGGTGTACATGGTGGAAGTAAGGGCAGGGAGATTAGTGTATCTGTGTGTAATATAAAGGTGTAATCATGCAACAACAGAATTAATTACGTTTTGTTAGGGAGGTTTTTGATCAGTCACAAACATTCGTGACTTGTATTTTTTGGTTAGTGTAAAAGATTGTTTTATTTGATACTGTATTACTGTGAAATGTGACACAAATTGCAAAAGCTTGTATGTTACAGGTGATTGATCATCAAAACCAGAGATGGTGCTGGTTTTCGGCTATAGTCGATGTTCTTGATAAAGGATAGCACAAAGTAGTATTTGGTTTAGAGTGCGAATTTCCGATCAATATGAGCCTAACATGAAATCTGTTGGTTTGAGTTTTGTTTATACGGATTTGGTCACACTAAACGTGCACAAAAAAACCGGTTCCGAAACCGAACCGGTGGAACCGACCCGGAACCGGTTCCAGTTTCTACCCGATGGACCAAATATCCGGTCTGGGTATTTTTGTACCTGAAAATCATACCCGGTTCCCCTATTTGTATTTCTCAAGCGGTTCCTAATTGTACCCGGTTCGGTTCCTACCCGACAAAACTGGTTCCGGCGGGTTTTTTTTAAAAAGGTCAAACTAGCCGTTGGAACCGGTTCCAACGGTAATATAGCCGTTGGAACCGGTTTTTGAGACACAAACTAGCCGTTGTAACTGGTTCCAATGGTAATATAGCCGTTGGAACCGGTTTTTGAGACACAAAATAGCCGTTGTAACCGGTTCCAACGGTAATATAGCCGTTGGAACCGGTTCTTGTAGCCCAAAACCTATATATAAGTTGTTTTTCATTATTTGTTTCACCACCAAACTCAAAAACAAACTAAAATACTTCTCCTCTAGCAAACCCGACCATCCAACTAAATATTATTATGGTACCCATCAAAAAAACTAACAAGAAGGCTAAGAAGAGTGTTTTTATTGAACCCGTTACTCCTATGGAGGACCCAAATGTTCTTGCGGTCGTCACCCATAACCGCAACCAAGACATATGGAAGAATTGGGATTTGGTTGTGAATGCCGAAGGTTATCAAAAGGCTCGTTGCAAACTATGTGGAACACAATTAAAGCACGATTCTATCTCGACTTTGAGAAAGCACATCAAGAAGCCATATTGCAAGGCGTTGAAAGGGATTGGCGCGACCGATCAAATTGACTTGGGTAAAGATGGTACACTATTTCGTTACAACACGACTCAAGTTCAAGATAGAATGGCAAAGTTCGTTCTTCAACGAGGTTTGCCTTTTAACCACTTTGATGACCCGGATTTGACGTCGTTGATTCGAGAAATTCTACAACCGCGATACACACATGTAAGTCGTACTACCTTAAGACGTCATTGTATCAAGTTGTGGGAATGTGCTAAAAAAGAGTTAATCGAGTCTTTTCATTATTTACAAGCCATGGTTAGTTTAACTACCGATGTTTGGTCGGTACCACACGGGTTGCCCGAATCATACATATGTGTCACCGCTCATTGGGTTGATCCGGTGACATGGCAATTGATGAAACACACCATCGTTTTTGAAAACTTCCCGTTCCCACATACCGCCGAAAAATTGTTTGAATTACTTGATGAAGTTATAACGACTTACAACTTGAGAAATAAAATATTTTCGATTTCATTTGACAACGCTTCAAACAATACTAAGGCGGCCGAAAAATTTATCATTAAATATTTACCACCTTGTTTCGGGGATTTTTTTCATGTTCGATGTGTTGCACATATCATCAACTTGGTTGTTCAAAAAGGTCTCGACAATGAAAACATTTGTGACGATTTAAAATTCTTTAGACTTATGTTACAAGATGTCTTCAAAAGTGGTAAAATAAGACAACTTGAATATAAGAACTATTGCAAGTCGGTTGAAAGAAAGTATTTGGGACCGAATTGGGACGTTCCAACCCGTTGGAACTCAACTTGTCATATGCTAAAGTGTGCTTTTGCCCAACGCCAAACTTTACAATCTTTTCATAACAATCTTGTTGATGAACGCGAGGCCGATATGCTTCCGGAAAGTGTTTGGGTGAATGTCGGTTTTTTGTTGGGGTATCTTGACGTGTTCAAAAAATCAACAACAAAGTTATCGGGAGTCTATTATCCCACTAGTTGTTGGGTTTTTGCAAGAATTGTACTACATGTCTTGCACTTTTAAAAACTTTGCGGAGAATAACAAAATCTTCAAGAATATTATTGCGGTGATGAATGAAAAGTTCTTAAAATATTTTGAAAACATACCGCCGGTCTTTACTTGTGCCGCCGCGTTAAACCCCTATTGGAATGTTCATGGGGTTGAGACAACGATTGAGGAAATATTCAACAACTTGGGTATGCACGAGATCGACCCGAAGTTGTCGACGGAAGCGAAGGAAAAGTTCAACAAAAACCTTCAAGACCTTTATGACCATTATTTTCAAATGTATTGTCCAAGCACGAGATCCTTTTTTATGAAAAAAACAACTAGTAGGCCGTGCAATGACCCACTTATAAACTTGATGAATGCGGTTCGTGAATCGGCATCTAAGAGGCAAAGAGGAAACACACCAACTAGTGAACTTGGTCGATATAGTGGAGCAAACTATGTTGAGGGCGCAACGGTCGACGAAATTCGCTCTATTGATTTGTTGGCTTGGTGGAAAGGAAAACAAAACGAATTTCCCATTCTATCCGCTATGGCTCGTGATTTGCTTGCCGTACAAGCCTCAACGGTTGCTTCCGAATCGGTTTTTTCTCTTAGTGGAAGGGTGTTATCTATGCGAAGAACAAAATTAACTCCCGAATCTCTAGAGGTTTGCATTTGCCTAAAGGACCATTTGGATGCGGTGGATCGTGTATAACACAAGGCGAACTTTGAAGACGAAATACCAATAGAGCGTCCTATTCATGATGAGGAGGCGGAGGACGGGGTTTCTTCCGATAATGAAGACGAGGGTGAAGACGAGAATGAAGACGATGGTGAAGACTAAGAAGAGTTGTAATTTGTGTTTTTTATTTGTTTTAGTAAAATTATTTGTAACAAGTTCAACTAATATTTAGTTTTGATTTGTTTAATTATAACTACTTTTGTTAGTCATGATTAATTTTTTGTTACTTTTTTAATAACGACGAACATTTTATTTATTTAAACAATAACTATTACAAACGTTATTAAAACATAAACGATACTAAACATAACAACTAAAACTAAACATAACGATACTAAACAAAGTCCGTCGTTTTAATCCGGCGTTCTACAACGATTAAGCGTTGTCACCGGTGGTAGATGCTTGGGTTGTAGAGCCGGACGACTCTCCCACTTCCGCTTTTTTAGCATCCAAACTTCTTTTCTCTCGACAATACTTATTCTTATGTTTTCGTAATGTCGAGTTGGCCATGCTTTAAGAAACTTCGAGCAATATTTGCAACGAGCCATCTCCTGTGAGTCGGTCATGAGACACAAATCGTAATGAACCCAAACATCGGGGCATCTTGTTGTTTCGATCACCAACAACGTCGTCATTAGTTTCCAATTATTGTCGATTTAAGCTTAATTGTGTTTTGGAGTGTGTTTTATAGTTTTGGAAGTGATTTAACAAGTACACATCCATACCTTGCTATTTATAGAATGAAAATAACCTAACTATAGTAAAAAAAAACCGATTCCAACGGTCAAAAACGGCTATATAGCCGTTGGAACCGGTTTCTAACGGCTAGAATATTTGAATTTAAAAAAAAAACCGGTGGAACCGGTTTTTACGTAATAACCGGTCCCGGTTCCCACCCTACCGGGTTCCTAAAAGTTAGCATTTCTGGGCATCGGTTCGGGTCGGGAACCGAACCGGTTCCTGACTGGAACCGGTGCCATTTCCTACCCGGTGTGAAAAAAACCGGTTCCGAACCGGTTCGGGTTTTCCAACTATACCCGATTTGTGCACGTCTAGGTCACACTTAAAAACACATTTATCTAATTGTGTTGATCTGCTACAAGCTTGTTATTCTTCGGTCATGTGCCCACAATGCTTCCGGATTCATTGGTTCAATAGGTTGTCAGCAATACATGAAAACTAAACTAAAAATGCATGAACAATTAGCTTTTAAGATTTACGCCACGTTTGTAATTGTGTGTGGTCACGTTAAAAAAGGGTTTGATGGGTAATAGCAAAGTTGTAGAATGGTTAAATAAGTAGGTAGGTTTAACTTTCAAATTATATGTTATTCTAATTTTAACATAGTTGACTTGAGGTGCTAACATATACAGTTTCAATACATCTCCAGTAGTTTGACAAACATATTGCAAAACCTGATTATTTTTCGTATCGAATTTGTCGGTGTCAATAATGCTCAACCTCACACACAACACCCAAATCAATTTTTTTTAAAATAGGAGCAAATTTGTCTAGAAGGTGTCTTACGGGGTGTTTGGGATTGCTTTTTTCATCAACTTATAACTTATAAACATTTTGAAAAGTAATAAGGTGTTTGGGATTGCTTATACAGTGAGATAAAAAGTTTCATAAGTTACATTTTTGTAACATGTTAACTTAATAAAAAGTTATAAGGAGACAAAATAAGGAATCCAAACACCCCCCTTTTTTGCGAATAATATGTTACTTAAACCAATCAGTATGACTTTTCAAATTCTAAATGCTTTAAATTTATTTTAAAATTACATGATATTGTACAATTTGTTATAATTTCATATATGCTACGACATAATAACACATTCAATCTATGGATTTAGAGGCTTTTTAGACACCGTGGGTGAGTTATAAGGATGTCTCATGGACCCCTCTCTCTTCTTCGCGTAGGCAACTAGCAAAAAAACCCCACGGACCACACCCTTCCTCTTTCACATATCGTATCTATGTCCTTCACTTTTTTCTGATTGGTTGTCTATCTCTTCCACCTTAGCCCAAAGACATTCGTAGGCTCTCCATTAACCTTAATTGACCATTGACCGATAACCAAACCATAACCACACCGAATTACTAAAAACTGATATAACCGACGATTACGATTAATGTTTTGTGATTAACCGATAAATCAGTTATGGTTATAGGTGAGGATGTCCCACAAATGAACCATAACCAAACCGAACTATGCTTACATCTATTAGTGTATATAACTCTTTTAGTCAATTCAAAGATTACATACAATAGGTAATTATCATAATAATAGGATGATAAAGTAAATTAGGAAACCAAAGAAAATTGGTTTAGATAAAGTCAAATTATATAAACCAGCAAAATAAAATGTAAACTCAAAGCTTCACCAAATATTAATGCAATGCAGGCGACATGATATTATGTTGGTTCCTTATTTTCTCTCTTGTCATTGTCACCAATTTTATATTTTTAATATAAAAACAAATCAAAAGAAATACACAAAACTCGTCATGGGGACCTACCCCAAATAGGTGGTAGGTCCTCGATTGCTAAAAATCCAACTTGTTTTGAAAAACTTTTCGTTAAGCTCCTCAGTTGTTTTCAATAAATCACATATATCCTCGATTGCTTTCAATAAACTATATAGACAAAATGACAAAATTAGTCATTTATGTATGCATGATTTTTCAATGTTAGTCCTTTTGAAAACTTAATGACTGAAATCATATTCTACGTTTCAAAAATGTATCATGTTACGTCCTTTTACACTAACCCAGTTAAAAATTTTCGTTAAATATGGTCACATGCAATGCACGTGAGGGTATATTTGTAACTTCAAATTTTATTTAATAACAAAAAAATTATATATATCAATTACACACACTCTCTCTCCATCTCTTTTTCTCACCTCTCTGTCTATCTCCTGGCCACTTTCACCTCCACCTGCCACCGTCACTCTCCCACCTCTCGTTTTCCGGCGACCATAAGATGCAAGCCCCATTTGCAGCGATTGATGGTGATTGAAGCATTAGACGATGGTTAGAAGTCCCATTGAACTAGCAAAAAAATGAATATAGGCACGGTAATTGTACCAAAACCTCGATTAGGGTTATGATGGTGGAGGATTTGGGGGATTTTGGTGAAGAAGAAATTGGAGTCTAAGTCTATTGGGAAGCCGGTTTGAAGGGGTTTGATGTAGATGAGTTTTATTTTTGACGGTGGAGAGAAGATGGTGGCGGCGGCGATGCCGGTGGAGACTAGTGTTTTGCCGAGGCCAGTGTTGGCGGGCCAGGTAATGTAGATTGGGTGGGAGAGTGTGTGGTGGTGGTTGTGACTGTGGCGGCAGAGGAAGTGGCGGGAGTGAGTGAAGAGAAGTAAAGAGATAGATAACGAAGATTGAGATTAATAAGTAAGAGATGGTGGTGGCGTACGTGAGATGAGATAATGGTAACATAATCTCACGTACTTGAGATTCACACTTCGGAGGAAGTTCGGCAGGCGGCGGTGGGGGTGGGGTTGAGATCGGCTCCGGCCATGGTGGTGGGTGGGGTGAAGATGGTCAAAGATTCGAAAAGTTATTTATATAGAAATGGGTGAAATATTTGATGGTGGTGGCCGATGGGTGGTGATGGCGGTGGAAAATGATGGTGGTGGCTGGCTTGATGGTGATAAAAATGTTTTTTATAGTCACGGATGGTGGGGTGAGGACGGTCAAAGATTAAATGTAAATAGATAAAAATGACCAAATTACGCACATGACCAGATTTAACAAGAAAAATAAACCCCGTTAGTGACAAAAGACGTAACGTGATAGGGATTTGAATGTTGTTTGTCATTAAGCTTTCTAAAGAACTAACATTGAAAAACCATGTGTCACACCCGGCCCTGAACGGCGGAAACAGCCGGGCGCGCGCGAGTGGGGATTGATAATTAAGCACGGGCCATTGCAAACATTCAAAGTAAGATTTTCATTGCGCATGAAATGTTTTAATACAAATACATTACATTGTTTAAAAATTACATAAAAACATCCAAGTATAAAAACTGTTGAAGATTTCCACGCCATATCCCCTTGCGCGGCGGGAACAACCGCGCGCATCGAAGGGATAGAACTAAAATCTTCCAAAAAGCTAGTTTTAGATGTTCAGCGTGAGGTGCTCTAAGTGTGACTCCATGCGCTACCTAGTTATCTCCTGAAAGACACGTAAAACATTTGAATCAGTATAAACTGAGTGAGTTCACAAGTTTTAGTAACTTGATAATTCGTATTGCATCATAGTCTTGATAAAAATCATTCTGAAACATAATTCTGATAGCATCATTAAAACACGTGCTTAGTAAAACATAGTTCTGATAACATATTCTGATAAAATCGTTCCGCGGGCTACGCGCGAACATTTCTGGGAACCGTGCTCGTCTGTGTAAGTGGCGCTGCCATTACGAGCGAATAATACCGTCCCGCGGGTTACGCGCGAACACTTCTGAAAAACCGTGCTCGTCTGTGTAAGTGGCGCTGCCACTACGAGCGAATAATACCGTCCCGCGGGTTACGCGCGGACGTTGTGCCGGAAAACAAGGCGCTCGTCTGCGTAAGAGGAGCGACCTCTACGAGCGGGCTCAATCCCATAGTACTGCCCCGTGACATGCTAGGCACTCGTCTGTGTAAGAGGTGCGACCCCTACGAGTGGGTGGATCAAACCAGCAGTCCCTACCCTTAGAGTTCCAATGGTAAAGTGATCACTTACTCGTATCGCACTCTCATCGAAAACCATAGATAACCGTTTGCATTGCTCGTAAATATACCATAATGAAACATTATTTAAACACATAATTGCTTGCATTGCTTGTAAGAGTATCATGATAAAACATAATTTAAGTACGTGTCCCTCGCCCCGAAAACAGTTTAAAAATAGTGAAAACAGTGAAAATAGGGGCTGTGAGACTCACCTGTGGTTCTTGTTAAGGGATTAATCGAGATTCGGGTTTTCTTGGTGTTGGCCTCGGAATTGAAGGTCTAGAATACGATTAAATAACAAGTATATATATTAAGATCAAGAAATAGGAGAATATAAGGGTTGGAAAGTAGATCTCAGGGTTATAATCTCGGCTTACCTAGTAACAGGATCGGAGTGATTAGTGCAAGTTTGCAGTTCTTAAGAGAGAAGTTTGAAGTGTGTTTGGGTGATAATTTAGGTCACATATTTATAGGCAAACTCAAGGGAACACAATCCCTTGCTTTAGGGGATTGTAATCTTTTCATATCTAGGTGTAATGATGATAAAGTATGGAAATTATTATTATTTATTTAAAAGTGGAGGTGATTGGTCCTAGGGAGTGGATAAAAGATTCTGATTTGATTTGGACAGGACATGCAGGTCTGTGGTTGGTGAGAGTGGGGTGGCTGACAGTTGACTTTTCATGTTACAGTATGCTTTTTCAGGTGCTTTTGTCAGTGTACAGTTAAAAAGTAGAAATCTCTGAAACACGCAACTGTTTCCTTTTTGGG
>NW_027502045.1:0-26406 GCF_021521415.1 Bidens hawaiensis | reverse complement strand
CTGCCAGCCAAGTTCGCCACTGACATGTTCGCTTAACGTATAAGTTCGCTACTGGTTAAGTTCGCTATTGGTTAAGTTCGCTTACATAAAGTTCGCTTAAGTTAAGTTCGCTTAAGTTATGTTTGCTTACATTTATGACCTCTTGCGAATACAGGAGAGTTAAAATAATAATTTAAAATCCTAATGAAATATGTTAAGACAGTTAATAAAAAATAACTCCAGCCATGGGCCCTGCCCCTTGGACCCTTGGTTCGGTTAACATCATTTATGACCGTTCGCTTAACCCTAGCCAGGGGCCCTTTCTCTTGGACCCCACTAGGGGCTGCGGCCCCTAGAACCTTTCTGCCAGGGGCGCTGCCCCTAGACCCTCGTTCGTTGTGGGTAATAATTGAACTAGAAAGACGATGTGGGTAGTAATAACGAGGGAGCTCAACTGGATCCCGCGATTCAAACTGGTATTGCTCAAGCGGTAGCAGCTGCTGTGAAAAACATGAATCCTGAAGGGTCTGCTGGAGGCCGTGAAAGAACCGCTGAAAGGGCGGAAGGAAATGGTAAGTAAAATGATGAAGGGGAGGGGGAAGAATCAAGCGTGGTTAAGTCAGTGAAGGTGGATGATAGAAAAAGGGGCCGAGGTGGGTGCAACTACAAGTCATTTAAAGGTTGTGACCCGCTGAAGCTGACTGGTTTGGGAGACGCAATCGCTACTCTTCAGTGGATAATCTCCATGGATAAAATTATCCGCATTAGCGAGGTCCGTCCTGACCAAGCTATGGGTTACGCTACTCAGTCATTCGGTGAAGAAGCAATGTACTGGTGGGAATCGGTTGAGCAGAGGAAGAGTCAATAGAAAATCAGGGCTATGAGGTGGGAGGATCAGAAAGAACTGGTTATGAAGAAATTCTGTGCTGACGCCGAGGTTGAGCGGGTGGAGATGAAGTTCCTGAACTTGAAAGCTGGGACGATGACACATCGTGAGTATACCACCAAGTTTAATCGAATTTCTAGGTTAGTGCCTGACTTGGTTAACACTAAGGCTAAAAGGATTAAGTGCTATGTGAGGGGATTGCCACAGAGAGTCCGCACACTAGTCAGGACGAGTAAACCTGCTACCTTTGACTCTGCTGTTGAGCTTGCAGAGATGGTTTATGCAGACCTGGCTGCGGATGATATTGTGGTGGAAGAAGAGAAGAAGGATAAGAAGTGGGCCAATGCCAAACGACCTGGTACTCAGTTATGGAATTCCAAGGATAAGAAGAAGAAAGTTTGGGAGAAGAGGTCGTGCAGGACATGTGGAAAGATGCATGGGGGTGAGTGTAAGTGGAGTAAGGGGTCAGATGTTTGTTTTAAATGTGGAAAGGCGCATGGAGGAGAGTGCAGAGTAGGGTCGGTGAGTTTCCGGTGTGGTAAGAGAGGCCACATGGCCAGAGAGTGTACTAAAGCTGGGGAAGCGGGAAGAAGGATGCTGAACCGTCAAGGCTAAAGAACAGGGCCTACATGTTGACCCAAGAGCAAGCCAAGCAGATTCCAGATGTTGTGACAGGTACGTTCTTAGTAAACGGTATTTCTGCTTTGGTATTATTTGATTCGGGTGCGAATAGAAGTTTTATAGCTACGACATTTAGTAAACTAGCAAAAATGAAATGTTGCCGAGTGTCTGAAACATTTATAATAGAAACCGCTAGTGACGCCTCGGTTAAAATAATGAAAATGGTTAAGAACTGTAAGGTAGAGTTAGAAGGACATGAGTTCCCTGTTACTTTGTATGTTATGACCTTAGGAGGGTTCGATGTGGTTTTGGGAATGGATTGGTTATCTGAGTATGAAGCTCAGATAGTATGTAAGAGTAGAATAATAAAGCTAATGTCCTTGGATGGTAGTGCCGTGACGGTTTATGGTGATAAGGAAAGTTCAGGGTTTAACGTCATTTCAATGATAAAAGCCGAAGGGTTATTAAGACGAGGGTGTGGTGCTTATGTGGCCTATGTTGTCAACGCCACGGCCGAGAAGAAAGAAATGAATGATGTTGCTATTGTGTGCGACTACCCAGAAGTATTTCCTGAGGATCTTCCTGGGTTGCCACCGGAGCGAGAGATAGAGTTCCAGATAGATTTAGTACCAGGAGCCCAGCCCGTTGCGAAAGCGCTGTACCGTCTAGCGCCGTCCGAAATGAAAGAACTGATGTCCCAACCGCAAGAACTCCTCGACAAAGGTTTCATAAGGCCAAGTGTTTCCCCGTGGGGCGCGCCAGTGTTATTCGTAAAGAAGAAGGTTGGAAGTATGAGAATGTGAATAGACTATCGCGAGTTGAATAAGCTTACGGTAAAGAATAGATATCCTTTGCCAAGGATTGATGATCTGTTTGACCAACTGCAAGGTTCAAGTTGGTTCTCACGAAAAGGTCTCAGATTAGGCTATCACCAGTTGAAAGTGAAAAAGCCAGACATCCCTAAAATATCGTTTCGGACGCGGTATGGATACTACGAGTTCCTCGTGATGTCATTCGGTCTAAAGAATGCTCCCGCAACATTTATGGACATGATGAATAGAGTTTGTCGTCCGATGTTGGATAAGTCAGTTATCGTCTTCATTGATGATATATTGATTTATTCTAAGAGCGAGTCTGATCATGCCGAGCATCTGAGGGAGGTATTGGAGACTAAAAATTTGGTTGTTTGTACCGATGCTTCGCATCGTGGGTTAGGTTGCGTGTTGATGCAACGAGGGAAAGTGATAGCTTATGCGTCTAGATAGTTGAAAGTCCATGAGAGTACTTATCCGACACATGATTTAGAGCTAGCAGCAGTAGTGCTTGCTCTCAAGATATGGAGACATTATCTGTATGGTACTAGGTGTACCATTTACACAGATCATAAGAGTTTAAAGTACTTCTTCGAGCAGAATGAATTGAACATGAGACAGAGGAGATGGTTGGAGTTGATTAAGGATTACGAGTGCTACATTAAGTACTATCCTGGTAAAGCTAATGTGGTCGCTGACGCACTAAGTCTTAAGAATGAAGAAGTCATTGCAACAGTGAAGTCCTACCGGCTGATTATGAATTCAAGTCTTTTTGAAGAAATCATCAAAGTGCAGGCAGAAGTGCTAGTAGATGAAGGGCTAGTGAAGAAAGAAAGGATTTATGGCCAGCAAGGTGAGCTGATGGAAAATACTCATGGTGTTAAGACTAGGTTTGACCGTATGTGGATCCCACGCCATGGAGATCTTATAGGTCGAATCTTAGATGAGGCTCTTAAGTCAAGGTACTCAATTCATCCTGGAGCTACGAAGATGTATCAAGATTTAAAAAGGGACTACTGGTGGCCAGGAATGAAAAATGATGTAGTGGATTATGTTAGTAAGTGCTTAACTTGTTTACAAGTCAAAGCCGAACATCAGAAGCCTTATGGGAAGATGCAACCGCTTGAGATACCGGAATGGAAATGGGAACACATCACCATGGATTTCATAACTAAGCTACCCCGTACAGCTAAAAATCATGATACCATCTAGGTGATTGTGGACCATTTGACCAAGAGTGCTTACTTTCTTCCTATACGAGAGCAAGCTTGTTCATAAAACAAGTAGTATTAAGCATGGAGTACCATTATCGATCGTGTCTGATAGAGATACTCGTTTTACTTCGAGATTCTGGAAGAAGTTCCATGAAGCTATGGGAACAAGATTGAACATCAGTACGGCGTATCATCCTCAAACTGATGGGCAGTCTAAAAGGACGTTCCAAACCATTGAGGATATGTTGCGTGCTTGTGTTTTAGATTTTGGTGGAAGTTGGGATGATCATTTGCACCTGGCAGAGTTCTCCTATAACAACAGTTACCATTCAAGTATTGGTATGCCACCGTTTGAAATGCTTTATGGTAGACGATGTAGAACTCCCCGTACGTTGGGGAGAGATTGGCCAGAAGGAAATGGGAAGTTTAGAAGTTGTTCAAGAAACGTCTTCAAAGTTCGATCAGATCAATGCAAGAATGAAAGCCGCTCAAGACAGACAGAAGTCATATGCTGATAAGCGGCGACGACCGATTGAGTTTAACGTTGGTGACAATGTGATGCTCAAGGTCTCGCCTTGGAAAGGGATTATCCGTTTTAGGAAAAGAGGAAAGTTGAGTCCAAGGTTCATTGGACCGTTTAAGATTTTAGATCGTGTGGGTGAAGTAGCTTATAAGCTAGATCTACCCGACGGGTTAGATGGAATTCATTCAACCTTCCTTGTTTCTCACTTGAGGAAATGTCTAGCTGATGATACGTCTCACTTGCCCTTAATGGACATTGAGGTGAATGAACAGCTGAACTATATTGAGCAACCGATAGAGATTGTTGATCGCAAAGATAAGCAGCTTCGTCACAAGGTTATACCTTTGGTGAAAGTGATATGGAAACATCGCAAGGGATCAGATGCCACTTGGGAAGAGAGGATGAGATGCGCAAGTTTTACCCTAGACTGTTTATGTAATAGTTAGCTTTCGGGGACGAAACCTCTTTAAGAAGGGAAGACTTGTAACGTCTTAAATATTATAATATTAAATAAAGGAAGATTTTGTAAAATTGTCGAGCGTTAAATAATATTAGCTAGTGTTTAATAAAGAAAAGATCATGGACTTGGATTAATTAAGATGGGTTAAAGGGTAATGGGCCTTAGGTCCATGGGCTTTAAGGGATATAAATATCCCCTTAAACCATCCTAAAACCCTAATCCTCATTCCATCTTTCCATATTTGCCTACACACTCAAAACACACACATACATCTACACCATATTTACGGCCGAGAGTGGCGATGGAGATTTGAGACCAAACGGACGTTAGCTTGTATTAGATCTTTATTTCACGAGCTAAAGGTATGTTCTTTACCGTTTAAAGTTTACGTTTTTATAAGCGTTTAGCCTTGAAACTTAGAACGAGAATAGATCGGGGATAAACGAAACGTAAAGCTTGATGCTAAAACAAAGCTATTGAACCCATAAACCTGTGCGGCTCGATTAAACGAACCCTTAAACCTAGTATTGAACGTTTTAAGCCTAAAGGTCCAAACTTTATTCTTTTCCAGGCCAAGTTTTACCCGAAAAAGACCATGGGAATGATCAAGGGTTCGGTTAACATCATATCCAAGAATTTCTCGATGAAACGAAGATGATTTTGGTGATTAAGGTCAAACAGCGGCGACTGCTGAATAACTTCGCTTGCAAGCCAAGTATGCTTGTAAGAAAGTTCGCCAGCCAAGTTCGCCCACTGACATGTTCGCTTAACGTATAAGTTCGCTACCGGTTAAGTTCGCTTACGTAAAGTTCGCTTAATTTAAGTTCTCTTAAGTTAAGTTCGATTACACGTATGTTCGCTTACATTTATGACCGCTTACATTTTGTCGGCCGATGTTGGATAAGTCAGTTATCGTCTTCATCGATGATATATTGATTTATTCTAAGAGCGAGTCTGATCATGCCGAGCATCTGAGGGAGGTATTGGAGACTCTGGAGAAAGAGAAGTTGTATGCTAAGTTTTTGAAATGCGAGTTCTGGTTGCGAGAAGTGCAATTCCTAGGTCACGTGATTAATCCGGAAGGGATTATGGTGGACCCCGCAAAGATTGAAGCGATAACAAATTGGAAGACTCCACAGAATCCGACTGACATACGAAGCTTCCTAGGGTTAGCTGGCTACTATAGGAGATTCATCGAAGGTTTCTCCAAGATAGCCGCACCGTTGACCGGTATTACCCGAAAGTCGATAGTATTCATTTGGGGTATGTTTCAAGAAGAGGCTTTTCAGGAGTTATAGAAGAGACTCACGCAAGCTCCAATCCTTGCTTACCCGATGGTGACGAGGATTTGGTTGTTTGTATTGATGCCAAATTGAGTTCGGGTTTGCGAGATGGGTCCCGGGTTAACAGGTGTGGGTATAAGGGTAAATGGGTTAAGAATAATATAACATTAATAATACAGACTTTGCAGCTTGGTCCCTCTAGTTTAGGTGTGGAAACAAAAATAGGTTAAAGTATTTGTTTAGAGTTAAAAGGGTATATGTTTCAAAGTAATTTTAATAGTTAAATAAATATTTAAACAATAATATTAAAATAATAATTATAACTTGATAAACCCGATATTTTATCGATTAAATTTCACGAACATAAAAACGAGTCGGGTAACGGATATAAAGTATTAATTTGAAAAATTCGAGTTGTTACAGTCTACTCGACTAGGTGTTTGGGATCTCATCGATAAACCTGATCGGGTTAAGAAGGCAATCCCGACTAAATGGGTCTTTAAATTTAAAAAGGATGATCGTGGGGTCATTGTAAGAGATAAAGCGCGTTTGGTCGTGCAAGGATTTCATCAGTAAGAAGGCGTAGATTACACCGAAGTGTATTCTCCTGTTGCAAGACTAGAAGCTATATGCATATTTTTAGCCTATGCAGCCTTCTAGAAGATTAAGGTTATCAAATGGACGTTAAAGTGCATTTCTTAATGGGGAACTTCAGGAAAAAGTGTTCGTGAAATAGCCTCCTGGTTTTGAAGATTCAGACTATCCTGGCCGTGTTTACCGTTTAAACAAGGCTCTTTACGGTCTACACCAAGCCCCGAGAGCTTGGTACGACACACTTGATGACCATCTTATAGAGAGTGGCTTCAAAAGAGGGACTGTGTATTGTACCCTATTGTACAAGACTGTCGGAGAAGATTTAATCCTCATCCAGATTTATGTCGATGACATTATATTTGGCTCAATAAATGACAAGCTGTGTAAGGACTTCGCGAAGTCGAGATGAGATGATGGGGGGGACGAATTTCTTTCTAGGTTTGCAGGTTCAACAGTCAAAAGACGGAATATTCATTCATCAGACAAAGTATGTGAATGATGTCTTGTGCCAATTCAAGATAACTGCAGGAAAAGTCCGTTTTACTCCTTTCCTCATTGCTCTTCACAGGTTTTATGGATCCAACAACACTTGCGGGATTACTATTTGAAGATTCTTACAACTCTCATTGTTATAGATAACTCAGCTACTATTTGTATCACGAAGAACCCCATGCACCACTCTAAAACGAAACATATTGATATTAGATATCATTTTATTCGTGATTGCTACGAAAAGAAATTAATTGACATTGAGAAGGTGCACACGGTTTATCCGAAGGCGGGCCTTTTTTACCAAAACATTTGATAAAATAAGATTAAAAATTTTGCTTGGTTAAAAGGTTTAAATTCTCTTGCTTATATCCGTTTACTCGGATAATCACTTTTGGTTTGTATAGTTTTGTTTCTTTAATATTTTGGTTTTTGGGGGAGAAAAGGGAAAAATACAAAAATATTGCTTTCCGCTTCTATAGATAAAAACCAAAAACATTCAAATATTTCAAAAATCCAAAAACATTGAAAAATTATGCTACTCAAAAATGAGTTTTGAAGAAAAAGAAGAAGATGATAGTACATTGGTCATCTAGTCCCAAATCTAGTAAGAAATAAGCTTAAAAGGCTGAGTGCTTAATTGTATTAGTCCATTAGTAGGCTTTAAAACAAACTAGTGAGAAAAAGTAGTGATAAACATCAACGCTAGCCGAATCTGGTGGATTAACATCTTTTAGCATGGTTAATGTATGTTTTAAGTCCCAAAATGTTTTTAAAGATTGCTGTGTGTGCATGCCTTCATTTTGCTAAGAAATTCAACTTATTTTTCTTTTCATTTTGCAAAGAAATTCAACTTTATTTTTTTCTTTATTTTTGCTTAAGTTTTGGACTATCTACGCGTGTAGGAATACCGATATGAGTGTTATGGCCTAAGTATTCTGCTTTATTTTCTTGGTGTTTCGTACAAGCCTTGGATCTTCTCCGCGTATACTATAAAGTAATGTATCGAACTGGAGGTTAAGGCCTATACAATTTCAACTAATTTTATCTTCTTATTTTTGTTAAAATGGAACCTTATCTGCGTGTAGTAATACCGATCTTAAGGAAAAATTTAATCTTCGGCTTTATTTTCTATTTGTTATTTTTGCATGAGTCACAGCTAATCGTTTCTAGTAAAGAAAAGGACATACATGATCAGCTTCATTCTATGAGATATTTCAATTATGTCTAAAATATAGGGGCCACTTAACATTTTTTTGTTAAAGTTTAAGTGGACAACAATACCAATGACTGACTTAACACCAGTTGTAATAACGTTGAAATATAAAACTGTGGTGGAAAGGCGATTTGGTCAATATGATTCTCTGCTCAATTCACAAAAGTATGTACTACTATCGTAAAATAGATTTCATATTTGTCTTAGTTTTAATTTTGTTTTTATTTCGAAAATATTAAAAATCCAAAAATATTTTATTTTTATTTTGTATTCTGCTTTATTTTCGATTTCCGAGCTAATGGGTAATTTTGAAAAAGAAAATACAAAAAGATTTTCCCACTTTGTTAAGTTAACTCTTTTTAACTTATGTGTATTTCACGTAAAACATGTTAAGGTATTGGTTTATACCCCGAGTGGTAAAAGTATTATGGTAGGGTTTATCAAAACACGGGTTTTGATACATATTCAACCTTTGGAAAGTTAGAATGAAATGTCATTTTTACTTTGTTATTTAACACCCCATTCGTTACACTATTGTAACGAATGGAATCCATTCGTCAACATAAATGATAACGAATGAACGTAATTTGCAATGAAAATTGATAATGAATGTAACGTTTCGTTACTGATAATTCGCTTCTTCTGCTCTGATAATGAATGACCTCATTCGCAATATAACGAATGAAGGATGAATAGTGTGCTATTCGTTATGTTTTTAAATTATAGTTAATTCGATAACTTTTGTTAACGAATGGCTTAATGGATGGATGGCCATTCTTTAATTTTGAATTAACGAATGAGCTCATTTGTGTGCCTTGGGACGAGGGCAAGTCTGACACTATATGAACCCTAGATGAAGACGAATGGTCTTTTTTGATTTCCTCGATTATCACACTTTCTAAACAAACCCTGTCAAATTATTTTAGAAAATTTTACCTTCTTTAAATCAAGTTTCATCGATCATTTGTGTTCACAAGGTATAAACGAACACAACGCAATCATTTTCGTCAAAATTGATGAGCGTTTGAGGGGTTAATTCGGACCTTAAATGTAACATCCCAAAACTTCTAAAATAATAGAAAATATATTATTTACTTATGGTAGGAAAAGTTACTTGGATTAGCAGATAAATAATAAAAGAGATACGGCTATGGACTTGGATTAGAAAGGAAGGAAGATAGACCATGGGCTTAAGCCCATGACCCATAGTATATAAGCCATAATTATGACATAATCCCTCATTCCCATCCATTCCTTACAACACCCAAAACACACACTTAAGCTCTTTCTTTTATTGTAAGGCCCCGTTACCGGTGCCCTACTTTGAACGTTGGATTTACTCATTAACATAGCTCTAAAAATCAGAGTTAATAAAAAAATTCGCAGAACATCAAAAACATTCAAACCATATATTACATAACCATCATTTCTTGTCTTTAAAAACATTCAAATCGTTTAAACATAAACAATGTCTTTTAAATAACATAACATTTCCTTGAGATGCCAACTTCTTCAAGTTCATGCCATGTCCTCCCCTCAAGCGAGCTGCCTCATTCTACCCACCTGTGTGCATACTAAAAGTCAGCTATGCTGTGTGAGTGCTAGTTAATCATACAACATACAATCTGTTCACATACTTGCACACGAGCCTGAAGGTGTGTACATTATTCACACATTACTTTACATGCATAACACTATTTAAAGAGCCTTCCGCCCTATAACCTCACAAATATTATAAGGGTCTGGTCCCCAACATCACAGATATTATTAGGGTATGGTCCCAACCATCACAGATATTATAAAGGTCTGGTCCCTACCCTCACAGATATTATTAGGGTCTGGTCTCTATCCTCACATTTATTATTAGGGTCTGGTCCATTTGTTTCGTGCAACTGTACTATACCCGTCTTTACATACTTTCCTTGATAATACGTGCAATCTTCAAAGAGCGTTCACGTACCGTCAACATATTATACTTACATCATTCATACATCATATTTATTCATTCATACATCATCTATATATCATATATATTCATACATACATCATTCATTCATTATATATATCAACCATATCCTTAACTTCCACCTGACGTTACATGCAATATCCAAAGATCGTTCACGCACTGTCAAGCAATTATCATACGTAAATCATACAAGGCATACACTTACCACTTAAGGTAAGTGTATTAACTATCACATCGAGTATGCACACAGCCCCGAAAACATAACAAGGAAGTGGGGCTAGAAACTCACCTAAACTCGGTTACGCTCACCGTTAATAGTTATTCCTTTATTTGGCTGTGCGCGACTAACTGTATAACAATTACACGTATCAATTATCTATCGCTACCCAATATCGTATTTCTAGTTTAATTATAACCCACAATGGACGGGGGTCCTGGGGCAGCGTCCCTGGCAGCGGGGTTCAAGGGGCAGAGCCCCTGGCTGGGGTTAAGCTGCTAACTAATTTGCTAACTGTCTTATCACATTTTTCATTAGGATTTTGAATAATTAATTAATTTGCTAACTTAAAAGTCCAAAGGCTGTTCTGTCATTAATTCAAACTTCTAATTCGTTACTTTGTTTTTAACGAATTGGGTTATCATAACGAACTGAACCCTTTAACGAACTGGTTATTTAAATGAATTGGACCTTATAACGAGCTTGTCCTTTGACGAAGCAGTTCATATAGCGAATTAGTCCATGTAGCGAATTATTCCATCTAATTCGTTATCTCTTCTAACGAATGGCTATAACGAATCAAGGGTAATTCGTCATCTTTTCCCTTAACGAGTTGGATACGAACTAAACCTTGTTCGTTATGCTCCCTTAGACGAATCAACTAGCGAATCACCTCTAGTTCGTTAATTCAACGTTAACGAACTAGGGTTAGGTCGGAGAATGTCAGAACATTCTCTGACATTCCCTTATTCTTGTACCCTTTCCGGCGTCGCCTTCCCGGCGCTGTCGCCAGAAAAACACGGTTTCGCCGGAAAAACGAGTTTTGACTCGTTTTTCACCGTTTTTCGCCCCGTTCGATCCAGATCTGAGCTAGGGTGATCCCTAAGCTCGTCTTAGGTTTGGTTTATACCCGATTCCGCAAGAATCTCGTGACTTAAACGGTTTAACGATGTTGGCTCGTTGTTTCGTGACCATATCTAACGGGTTTAAGCTCATAAAACATCATACTATCATTAACTTTAATCGGGATCGGTTTTCTATATTGGATCGGCTAGACGAAGGAAAGAAATTAGAGAGAGAGAGCTCAAGTGTGTGTTTTGGTGGTGTATGGAATATGTGTAAAATGAAATTAAATGGGTAATTATGAATTACATAATTATGGATCATGGGCTTAAGCCCATGGTCTTTTCCTCTTTCTTTCATAACCCAAGTCCATAACCCATATCCATTTAACCCAACACTAGCCAGACATAATAACTCATATTTTCATTATATTAACCGAGACTAGAAAACGGGGTGTTAAACATATTCTTTCTTTCTCTAGCTGAAACAAAGAAGAAGAATCGATCCCGACCCGAGGTAATGATAGTATGATATTGTATAGATCCAAACCCACTAGATCTAGTCGCGAAACGGCGAGCCGGCACCCTAAACCATTAATGTCACGAGATCCGGATGGAATCGGGTGTAAACTGATCAAAAGATGAGCTTAGGGGTCACCCTAGTTCAGATCTGGATCGAACAGGACGAAAAACGGTGAAAAACGGTGGACAACGGCTTAGATCTCGCTTTTCCGGCGAGATCACGGTTTTCCGGCGATAACGACGCCGGAAAGGAGGAGCCGGAAAATACAGGTACGAGGTTAAGGGTGTCAGAGAATGTTTTGACATTTTTCTGACCTAACCCTAATTCGTTAGTGGAGGACTAACGAACGAGCTTTAGTTCGTTATGCCATTCATTAAGGGAAAATGTCGAACTAACCCCAATTCGTTATGTCAATTCTCTAAGAAAAAGTAACGAATAAGCCTTAATTCGTTAAGGCCATTCGTTAATTGAGGGACGAATGAACCCCATTCGTTATAGGGTTCATTCGTTAACCAAACCAAACGAAAGAGTCCAAGTCGTTATGAATATCTGTTCGTTATAAAGGGGGTTAATTCGTTATGGAGGCAGATTCGTTATAAGTCATATCGTTGCAAGGTCAATTCGTTATAAGGAAACGAATGAGTTCATTCGTTATCAACCCCTATTCGTTAAGGACTAGATAACAAACTAGGAGTTTGACAGAATGACAGAAAGGTCCCTGGACTTGAGTAAAATTGTTTAATTACATGGAAGCCCTTGGACTTTGCTAATTAATGAAAGATACCTTAAAGGTTAATGAGTAACGATTAACTAATCGGTAGGATCAATGAAGTAAAAATGGCTAGACGATTAAGACTAAAATAATCAACGGTTAAGAATGGCTAGAGCGGTATTTAATATTGTGTTTATTAAACAGTCAGTCGCGCACATCTAAAGGAAGGAATAGCTATTAACGGTGAACATAACCGAGTTCAGGTGAGTTTCTAGCCCCACTTCCTTGTTATGTTTTCGGGGCTGTATGCATACTCGATGTGAAGTGTGAATACAATGATATACGAGTTAGTATTTATATTGAGGTTATGACTAAATGCTTGTCGGTGCGTGAACGATCTTCGGATATTGCACTTATCGCCAAGAAAAGTGATTGCTAAGTGGTTATGATTGTTGTGAATATTATGATGCGACTTGCTTATTATGTAGATGATGAACTGATAGAAAGTGTGTTATAGACAAGTAGATGTAGATTGTGTTAGAAATGGAAAGGGGTCTAGTAGTGGTTATAGTGGCATGATGATAGTATGTGGTAGGGTAAGCCTATGTGTGCCTTCCATATTAAATGGAATGATGATAGTACGTGGTAGGGTAAGCCTATACGTGCCTTCGTTATTAAGTGGCATGATGATAGTACGTGGGAGGGTAAGCCTCTACGTGCCTTCGTTAAATAAGTGGCAATACGTAAGTACATGGGAGGGCAAGCCTCAATATGCTTCAGTAATCAAGTGGCTATGCTGTAGGGGTAATAAATAGGTTAGCGGTGAGGTGAGCAGGTTAGATAGACGACTACGTGTCTTCGAACATGTATATAAATGCAAGTAGTGGTTGTATGCTAAGTTGCTTTATTAACTATAACTCACTCAACGTAGCTGACTTTTAGTATGCACGCAGGTGATCAGACTAAAGGGCTAGCATGAGGATGGCACATGGTATGGATTGAACGGTTGGCATCTAATACGGAAGAAATGATGTTTTAAAGATGATGTTTTATGTTACGGTTTTAAAGAAATAAATGATTTGTAAAGAATGATTGAAGTTAAGGTTTCCGTGAAAAGTATTAATTAGAACTGTGTTTATGAGTAAATCCGACATGAAATGTAGGGCACCGGGATCGGGGCCTTACATTAAATAGCCTGATAATGTGATAATCAAATAAAAAAATTAAACATTCAAGTTTTTATATATGTTGATTAGCGTTGATTAGCGATGATGTTACGAGTCCAGTGTTATAAGTTTTACATCGATTAATTGTGTTTTCAATCCAATTGCAATTTTAAACCTGCATGTTTGACTGATTATGATGAACTCAATTTTGAACTTGACTTTAGAAGTCAAACCTTGATATTTATAAACTTATTCGTTATGAATAACGAATGATGGTTCATTCGTGTCTACAGTGGCCGAATGAAACCATTCATCATACTTAGATAACGAATTGGTACATTCATGTTATTTCATGACGAATGTCACATCATTCGTCTTGTATATGTAACGAATGGGCCGATTCATTATTGAGTCACTCTTTATTCAGCTATTCGTTATTGATATGATAACAAATCGTGTTATTCGTTATAACGAATGGATTCATTTGTCAAACGAATAGATAAAGAATAAGCTAAGTTATATTAACCAGATTCCGATACTTTTCTAAGTTTTAGTTAAAATTAGAAATATTTACAATGTTTGGGTTTATGTTTCAGAAATGGCAGGTGAACATATGGTTGATGCTCCTGCACAGGAAAACCCTAATGTTCAAGAAAACCCTACTTTTCAAGAAGCACTACAGGTTCAAGCTGAGGAACCACAAGCTCAAGCACAATAAGCTGCACCTGCCATAGCTGAGCTGACCTATGACAAGAAACACACACATCTGTGCATTTTTGCAAGATGACTTTTTGGGCTGTGACATATTTGGGGACGTAATTTCTTTCTTACATCGCTAACGTTCTCACTATGCTATATCAGTTGATGTCCTAGTACATTTTAGTGTGATTCGTACGTTTTGGGACAATGCTCATTTTGTCGATGCTTAGAGCATAACGTAGCTGTTGTGCAAAAAAAAGACGAACAAGATTGATGTTGACGTGATACGACGTGTTCTGCAGTTTGCTGATATGATAAACCACACATGTGAGTTTGGAAAGATGCTGATTCGAGGTTTATTTTAGAGGTTATTCTATAAAGGCGATCTTGACCATTCACAATCTAACAATACAAGTACCCGCTACACGTTATTATTTATTGCCTTGGTGGATGAAAGGGTGGATACGACGAGTGCATAATCATGCTGCAATCTGCTGTTGTTGCATTGATACTGAACAAGCCATTTTACTTCTTCGAGCTAATCTTCTATCATCTGAAGGAGGACTGCTTGGTTCGGCATCAAACGAACCATTTTTTATGTATCCTCGCTTTTTGCAGTTGATTATTAATGATCTAGTGCCTGATGTAGTTATTAATCAGGCATTGATGAGTGATTTAATGGTCTTGGAACACATGACTAAAGATACGATGAAGCATATGAAGACTTATTGTAAATAGACTGCTGAGGATTGGCCAAGGTTTAAGCGGTTGATTGGTCACTTGGCGAAGCCTAATTATGAATGCCCATCTAATGATCGTTGGATCCTTGATGATTCCGATTCTGAACGTGAAGATGGCCTAACGGGAACAATGACGGTAATGATGGTGGAGATGGAGGAAATGGGGGAGCTGGTGATGGTAAAGCAGCTGAGGCAGCAAGTTCTGAAGCTGCTCAACGCAAAAGAAATGGTAAAGCAGTTATGACAGAGAAACCATAGAAGTTGAGGGTATATGGGGGTTGTGGTGTGGAAATTGGTCCTTACGAACCAAGGTCGTCAGTTCCTCGACAGGTGCCAGTGTTACCTACTACTGTTAGTGCTCTGGGTATTACATTTATGAAGACAACATCATCTGATCCACGATTTGCTTCGATTCCTTAATCGATGATGTCTCTGATGCCGACCTCTCCTATCATTACGTTTGCTACTACTCTTGCACCAACGATAATACCTATGCAGCAGACGGCTTTATCATTTATGAGGTTCAATCGTCCTCAGGGTCCAGTATAGCCAACGCCTCCTACATTTCATTCTTTGACTATTCCACTACAAATGGATATGATGTTGAGCTTGACCCACCTCCAGGAAAGTCAAATGGTTGTTGATCAACAATTGCAATATCAAATGAGGATGGATCAACGTCGAATGGTAAGCCACATTGCTTACTATTAAAAGGAGAATCGTGAACTCCATGAGCTTGTTACTGCTTAGGGGGGAGAATATAAAGGAGCAGGAAGACGTTATTCTTCAACTAACGTGCAAAAACGATATGTTGAAAAAGTTGAAAAATAACGATGACGAGAAATATCCGGATGCTGGTATAGGTGCTAGTGAGTAGAAACAACCTGCTGGTGGTGTTGAGAGCGAGGGAAATGATCGAAAGTTGGTAGTATATCAATATACTACTACGGTGAAACCAATTGAGTTAATCAAAGCCAACACTATTTTTTTTATGGACAACGTTCGTGGGGTTGTCATGAGTACAGATAATGCCGATGAGATCGAGGAAGGAGAGTTCGTGGACTATGCCTTATCTCGAAATCAAATCTCGTTGTTGTTGGGTTTGAATGATGAGAAATTGGACGCGTTGGAGAACAAGGAGCATGTCGAAGTGATAGATGACGACGAGGTTCGATTTGACCCGGATATTCCATCTTGGAATACATCGTTTATTTATAAAGACATCGAGGTTGAAGATGTGACAGCAAAGGTGTATCCTGGTCGATACACACGTTCCAATGTTGATCAGGTTGTTCCATTCTTTACCTTGTACAAGCTGCTAAAGAGCATATCGAGAAGAAAAAGAAGAAGAAAGAGAAAGTATATGAAGGTTGATCAGGTTTGAAAGATTTCTTTCGAGGGCATGTTTGAAGTATGCAAGAAAGCTCGACTCTCTAAGATTATTGAAGCATATATATATATATATGTTGATAAAGAAAATGAGATGGAGGTCAAAACACGTGCAACGGCTCATTAAATGACATCATTCAAAGCTGTGAAGACCGTCAAAGGTGATATTGTATCGTGGCTTTATGATTCGAACATTAACGTATGTATAATTAAGTGGGAGCACGACGTTCAGTACTACCAATACACCACCGATGTTCTCATATTGTCGAGGTGGGATGTATGAACACTAGCTAACCGACCTCTCGTGATTCGTGGTGGTAATCAAATGGCAGGATGGTTCCATTAACATCTATTGTTTGAGGTTAATCATTGTTTAAAATATTTCAAGCCACAGGTTCCTACAAGAAAGTATATCGACGAGATCGATCCAAAACATGTTGGAGGAAGTTGGTATTGAAAGTGAAGCCACCACGTACAATGAAAAGAGTGCCTGTAAGACATTTCCACAAAGTCTTTACAAGACATTCAACAGGTGGTACTATGACAACCGCACCGGTGAAGCCGTTATAGTACTCGGTACAGGATTGAAAACTGAGTTTATATGGGTGATCGATCTGATGTGGCTCGTGAATTTATCGGAGTTGGATAATGACGTGTTGTACAAAAATGAGATCCAATTTGCTGATATTAAAGATTTTGAATGAGCTATGCAATTCCAACATGTCATTAGTATTTGCAACGCGTTTGGTGTTCATAGCTACGCGGATTGGAAGACTAAGAGGTTCAGCTGATTAAAGACAAAGAGCACAAGACGAGGGGGAGTTTTTTAGTGCATCATTTTGTCGTCTCGGTCTTTGTATTTATTGTAATTTATCTTTATTAATGTAAACGGGAATTTGGTCTTTTCACCAGTCCATGCGTTATGTTAAGTGTTCATTCATTAAAGATGTTTAACGAATGAACTAATAACGTTATGTTTAACGGCATTCGTTAAGAATGTTTAACGAATGGGCCTAATCATTATTAGTTATTGTACCATTAGTTATGGAATGTTAAAGAATGAGGTATAGCGAATGAGTCATTCTCTATATTGTTAAGTTACTATAGGGATTGAAGACGAATGAGTAACATTCGTTATGGCATGTATAAATAATGGACTTCGTCTTCTATAAATAGATGTACCCTGTATGCTAATTTATCATGTGTGTTTATTATTATTATTATTCATGTGAGTCATTACTCTGCTGAATTTATCTCTCATTACACACTTCGTTTACTTAATCACTCAATCATCTATAACATATCAAGAACTAGATTCGTATGTATAACGATATGGATTGATTCATATATGTTAAGATCAAGCTCTCTTATGATTATAATCCTAACTCAATATGTGATCTTTTAGATGTGGAATAAACCCAATTGTCTTTGTGAAACTCAAAATATGTAACTTAGATTCAAGACTAGAATACAACCTTTCACAACTTCCTAGACACGTTAATTTGTACAATCATAAAAACTATCAAGTTCAAGTCCAAAAATTACGATTTTTAGTTCTCTAGAAACTATATTCAAATCAATAAGTGAATCAAGAAACGTCCACACACAACCATGTAACAGTTTACCACACCCAATAATAAACATGAACAAATCTGCCAGCAAACTAATTTCATTTACAACACATGCAAATCATGTTTCTAACCTTCTTATGGTTCTAATTCACCACCTAATCATCATCCATCATCAAAATTGATATATAATAATCACATGACGTACTTTCATTGAACCATTTAGGCTTTTTATATCAAACCACAAAACAAAACAACAACAATGATTAGCAT
Source organism: Bidens hawaiensis (assembly GCF_021521415.1). Lineage (NCBI taxonomy): Eukaryota > Viridiplantae > Streptophyta > Magnoliopsida > Asterales > Asteraceae > Bidens > Bidens hawaiensis. The sequence goes on along the minus strand of NW_027502045.1, from coordinate 8,234 downwards.
GATCCAATCATCAATCTTTCAATTTTAAGTTGTGGTTCAATTGATTAACCAATATTTGGATACTAAATCCAATATTCCCCATTTATAAAATATGTGAACATAGTCATAGATCATAATCACTTACTTGGATGTCACAAACTAGTCACAAAAGTCTTCTAGCACTTGATCCAATAACACAAAAAATTATGCAAGTTAGTGAGTGTGTGTAATATTTTGAGAGAACAAACATGAAAGTATGGATGTATGTGTGTGTGTGGGTACGTCCAGCCATAGGGGAAGGGAAAGCGAGATTTTTCCAATCAAGAGTCTCATAACTCATATCCCTATTATTCTCATGATAAAATGCCATAACACCCACATTAACCATCATCTTTTAGTTAATTAACTATTATAACTAATTATAATTAAAATATATGACATGTTATTTTGTTATAATTTATTTCCCTAAACATAACATGTAACATAAGGTTGTAATCACGCAACACATAACATGTAGCATATAATGTATGTAAAAAGTTTCATATTTAAACATACAATACTTACATATTTAAATACATTTCATTTTTTATTATTTGTGATTTATTTTCATGTCAAACAACCAATGTACGTGGACATACTCATGTGTGAATGCTCGCGCGACACGTGACATGCATGTGTATTTCCAAACGGTGTTAATAGTAATTAAAGCGTTTAGTTAGCGGAGTTAACATATAAATGTCGGGTGTCACAATGCAAATTGATATGTTCTAGTAAGTAAACCAACCCCGTCTACATGTATTGTCAATTTGAATTCAGTAGACTCCTCATCTATGTGTATGATAAAAGTGAATTTGGTAGACCTCACGTTTGTATGTATGATCAAAGTGAATTCGGTTGACTTCCTGTCCATATGTTTGTGCCACAAATGTTTGGGGAGTGTTGTCGGTATTTGAGGAAAAAAAATTTCCGTTTGTCACATCATCCTCTTGTTGAAGAAATTTTGTCCCCGAAATTTTGATTATGATATTTTGGAACTATAACCATAGTTTATTAACAGTGAAAGCGTTAGAACGCATGGTAGTACAAAAAAGCTGAAAGTGCTTAGCATTAACAATTGTGATGTGGTCTGAAATAAAATGCGGTCCAAATATCCACTTGACCAATGATTTTTAAAATGGAATAAGCCGAGACGTTCATTGTAAGAGATCTAGTCGATGTTTGCAAAGTTTATCCAATCAACTATGACTTTTGAGAGTTTAAGGAATCCATTATAATATAATCATACATGGATGTAAAGAAATGAAATAATTTAACAAGGCATGAAGATATTGATGTCACAACCCCAACCTAAGCGGAAATGCCGGGGCGTTAGATGATTGCTCACAGCTCTCAAGGTACATTCATGCAAAAATTTAAAGGTAACAATATCTATTTAATGTAATTAATTATTCAAATAAATCAAATACAAAGTACATAATTCAAATAAACAAAATAATTCAAAATCTAAATTTAACTAAGTCTTGATTTATATATCTTCTAGCTTAGAAAGCCTAAATTCTTCAATAATTCTAGATAATTAGTTCACACAGTGACCTGCATTTGCGTTTAAAATACAAATAATTTTGTCAAAACATGGTTGAGTGAATAAAACGCCAGATTTTGACACTACAATAATATATGTAAGATAAACCGCAAACTGTCCCTGTTAGATAAACATTGAGCCATAGCATATAAACATTCACACAAATAATAAAGAAAGAGCTAAACCGTTGTCATGCGAATCGCATTGGTTACCAAAGATGGTTGTCGGTGAAATCATTGTCATGCGATTGGACGCTAGCCACTACGACATTCGTATGATCATACTATTTATTGATGGACCTCTCCGAATGCGGTAAAATAAAGCAAGTAAGAAAATAGCAAGTTACGCATAAACTGATACACACAAAATGATTAACATTTGCAGTTGAATACTATATATAGGTAAATAGATAACGTACGCATATGTCCCCAAAAGATTTAAAATGAGTAAAAATAGGGGAGTGAAATACTCACCTTATCATTAAGCAAAGCGGGAATATTCATTAAGAAAGTGATGAATCACGCTCTTTGGGATTAACGACAAGAAATCCTAATTACAATAATTGCGGATAATAAATACGAAACCAACAATGAACCTAAAAATAGATAGAGGTTCGGGATTTGATGATCGAGTGTGTTCTTGTAAAAGTTAAATATTACAAAGATTTATTATTACTTTAATAAATAGTATATTTTAATTAATAAAATACTTAAATAAATTTTTATAAATTTTGGATAGATTATATAACGAGATTGTTTTAAAATATTTATTTTAAACTAAGGTACGTTTATGAATTTACATATATTTTTCATAGTAATAAAAATTTCTTTTTAATTAAATATTGTAAATATGTAAGGCCCCATTACTGGTGCCTCACTTTAACGTTGAATTTACTCATAAACACAGTTCTAAATATCAGAGTTAATTAAAACATTACGCGAATATAAAACCTTCAACCATTATATTACATAACCATCATTTCTTGTCTTAACTATCATTCAAATCGTTTAAACTTAAAACATTGTCTTATATATAACATAACATTTCATTGAGATGCCAGTGCCTTCAACTCCATGCCATGTTTATCCCCTCAAGCGAGCTGCCTCAATCTACTCACCTGCATGCATACTAAAAGTCAGCTACGCTTAGTGAGTTCTAGTTAATCATACAACATACAATTAGTTCACATACTTGCACACATGCCTGAAGGTGTATACATTATTCATACTTTACTTTACATACATATCTATCCTTACTATGTTAAGAGCCTTCCGCCCTATACGTTCGCCGATATTATTCGAGTCGGTTCCCTGCATTCGCCGACATTATTAGGGTTGGTTCCCTACATTTGCCGACATTATTAGGGTCGGTTCCCTGCATTCGCCGACATTATTAGGTCCGGTTCCCTATATTTAGTACATTGTACCATACCTGGCTTTTCATACCTTTCTTAATATTACATGCAATATCCGAATATCGTTCACGTAACATTATCATAACGTACATACATCATTTATATATCATATATATATCTATAGTCATATCTTTGACTATCACCTAGCAGCACATGCAATATCCGAAGATCGTTCATAGCACTATCATCATAACATACATACATCTTTCCTTATCATATATACACATCAATCATGCCTTTAACTATCACTTTACGGTACATGCAATATCCGAAGATCTTTCATGCATCGTCAAACAATCATCACACGTAAATCATATAAGGCATACACTTACCACCTAAGGTAAGTGCATTAACTATCACATCGAGTATGCACACAGCCCCAAAAACATAACAAGGAAGTGGGGCTAGAAACTCACCTGAACACGATTACGTTCACCGGTTATCGTTAATCCTTTCCTGAGCTGAGCACGACTAACTGTATAATCATACATACATTAAATACGGTTCTAGCTCTTCTTATCATCTACTTAACTTAATCTCACGCATCTAGCCGCTTTTACTTCATTGGATCATTACCGGTTAGTAAATCGTTACTCGTTATCCTTTAAAGGTATCTTTCATAATTAACAATGTCCAAGGGTTATTGTGTAATTATCGTTTCAATCTTAGCTGGGTCCATGGTAATCACTTCAGGATTAATCACGTGACATAGAAATTGCACTTCTTGCAACCAGAATGTGCATTTCGAAAACTTGGCATACAACTTCTCTCTCTTCAGAGTCTCCAATACATCCCTCAGATGTTCGGCATGATCTGACTCGCTCTTCGAGTAGATTAGTATATCATCGATGAAGACGATAATTGACTTATCCAACATCGGCCGACACACCCTATTCATCATGTCCATAAATGCTGCAGGAGCATTCGTTAGACCGAATGACATCACGAGAAACTCGTAGTGTCCATATCGCGTTCGGAACGCTGTCTTAGTAATTTCTGCCTCTTTCACCTTCAGCTGATGATAGCCTGATCTGAGATCTATTCGTGAGAATCAACTTGAACCTTGCAGTTGGTCAAACAGATCGTCAATCCTTGCAAAGGATATCTATTCTTTACCGTAAGCTTATTCAACTCGCGATAGTCTATGCACATTCTCATACTTCCATCTTCTTCTTCACGAACAACACTGGCACGCCCCAAGGGAAACACTTGGCCTTATGAAACCTTTTTCGAGGAGTTCTTGCAGTTGGGACATAAATTCTTTCATTTCGGGCAGCGCTAGACGGTAAGGTGCTTTCGCGACGGGGCTGGGCTCCAGGTACTAAATCTATCTGGAATTCTATCTCACGTTCCGATGGCAACCCCGAAGATCCTTAGGGAATACTTCTGGATAGTCGCACACGATAGGAACATCTATCATTTCTTTGTCTCGGCCGTAGCGTTGACAACATACGCCAGGTAGGCCCCACACCCTCGTCTTAATAATCCTTCGGCCTTTATCATCGAAATGACTTTAAGCCCTGAATTTTTCTTATCACCATAGACCGTCACCGCACTGCCATCCAAGGACTTTAACTTTGTTATCCTACTCTTACACACTATCTGAGCCTCATACTCAGACAACCAATTCATTCCCAAAACTGCATCGAACCCTCCTAAGGTCATAACATACAAGTAATAGGGAACTCATGTCCCTCCAATTCTATCTTACAGTCCTTAACCATTTACATTATTCTAACCGAAGTGTCACTAGTGGTTTCTACTATGAAGGTTTCAGACACTCGGCAACATTTCATTTCAGCTAGTTTTCTAAATGTCGTAGCTACAAAAACTTCAATTCGCACCTGAATCAAATAATACCGAAGCAGAAATACCGATACTAAGAACGTACCGGTCACAACATCAGGAATCTGTCTGGCCTGTTCTTGAGTCAGCATATAGGCCCTAGTCTCTGGTCTCCCTTTCCCAGCATCTTTTTTCTCACTCCCTCCAGCTTCACCACTCGTACAAGTCCTCACCAAGTGACCTGTTTGTCCACACTTACAACATGCGGGCTTTGCATGGCAATCTTGAGCAAAGTGCTCCATCTTACCACATTTGTAATAGGCATTTGACCCTGATCTACATTCCCCACCATGGGACTTCCCACACTTACTGCACACATCACACCCAGTGCCCCACTTGCACTTTCCAGCGTGCATCTTCCCGTACGTCCTACATGACCTCCTCTCCCATACTCTCGGCTGCTTGTTCTTAGGGTTCCACAACTGAGTACAAGGTCGTTTAGCAGAAGCGACCCACTTCTTATCCTTCTTATCTTCCACCACTACGTCGTCTGTCGACAAATCATCGTACACCATTTCTGCCAGCCCTACAGCAGAATCAAAAGTACCTGGTCTACTAGCCTTGACCAAGACGTGAACCTTTTGCGGCAGCCCCCTAAGGTAGCACTTGATCTGCTTGGCCTCAGTTTTCACCAATTCTGGAACTAACCTTGACATCCGGTTGAATTCGGTGGTTTATTCGCGGTGTGTCATCTTACCTGCCTTCAGACTCAAAAACTTCATTTCAATCCTCACAACCTCCGCATCAGCACAAAACCTCTTCATTACCACTCCTTCAGATCATCCCATCGCATAGCTTTGATCTCCTCCTGGGTCTTCCTCTGTTCAATAGTTTCCCACCAGTACATGGCTTCATCAAGAAATGATTGGGTGGCAAAACCCACAGTTTGGTTGGGACGGCACTCGCTAATGCGATAACCTTGTGCATAGTAGTTATCCATTGGAGAGTAGCGATTGCATCCCCAAACCAGTCAGCTTCGGCGGGTCGCAACCTTTAAATGACTTGTAGTTGCACCTACCTCGTCCTCTCTTCCCGTCATCAACCTTCACCGAATTAACTACACTTGATTCCTCCTTCTCCTTCTCATCATCCTTCTTACTCTTTTCCCCCCGACTTCTCAGCAGTCTTTGCATGACTTCCAGCGGACTTTTCAGGATTCCAATTCATCGTAGAAGCTGCTACCACCTGAGCAATGGCAGCTTGAACAACAGGGTCAAGTTGATACCCTTCGTTGTTACTCGGATTTCCACGGCTGCCACTTCCTTCTCCCTCAGTGTTAGTAGCGGATTCTATTGAGCGTTCTCGGACAACGCGTGGCCTACCACGATGTCCCGTACGTCCTCCTCTTCCAGCAACGTTCTTAGCTCCAACCATCGTATTCAATAAGGAAACAAAAACGTCATCACTTAAGGAACCATTTAGTACAAGGATAGTAAGGCTAACAGGTAATAACTGTGGCCAGCTGTGATTAGCTGCTCACGTTACTTTCTGTGTCCTATACACATCCTCTTATCAGTCTATTTGTGCTAATTCTACTTCTAACAGTTAGAGAATCCAATAGTTCATATCATCACATACTCCTATCCCTAGCAATTAAGCTAGCATTCATACATTCTTTATTTAGCTATTACGCAAACATTCATTCATCCTTCTACTTTACAAGTGAATTTAATCACATACTTAACTTTTACTTAGCTTGCTTGAGTGACACATGGCATTCTTGTACTGTCATCTTCTTTCTTTTCTTACTTTAATCCCATTATCTGTTTGAGTCTAAGCATGTAGGATGCTTATATCTCTCGAACTTTAATCTGATACCAACTTCTAAGGCCCCGTTACCGGTGCCTCACTTTAACGTTGGATATACTCATAAACACAATTCTAAATATCAGAGTTAATTAAAACTTTAAGCGGAAAATAAAACCTTCAACCATTATATTACATAACCATCATTTCTGTCTAGACTATCATTCGAATCGTTTAAACATAAAACATTGTCTTATATATAACATAACATTTGATTGAGATGCTAGTGCCTTCAACTCCATGCCATGTGTATCCCCTCAAGCGAGCTGCCTCAATCTACTCACCTACGTGCATACTAATAGTCAGCTACGCTGCGTGAGTTCTAGTTAATCATACAACATACAATCAGTTCACATACTTGCACACATGCCCGAAGGTGTATACACTATTCATACTTTACATACATATCTATCCTTACTATGTAAGAGCCTTCCGCCCTATACCTTCGCCGATATTATTAGGGTCGGTTCCCTACATTCGCCGACATTATTAGGGTCGGTTCCCTGCATTCGCCGACATTATTAGGGTCGTTCCCTGCATTCGCCAACATTATTAGGTCGGTTCCCTACATTTGCCGACATTATTAGGGTCGGTTCCCTGTATTTAGAACATTGTACCATTCCTTTCTTTTCATACCTTTCTTAATATTACATGCAATATCCGAAGATCGTTCAAGTACTATCATCATAACATACATACATCATTATATATCATATATATATTGTCATATCTTTTACTATCACCTGGCAGCGCTTGCAATATCCGAAGATCGTTCATGCACTATCATCATAACATACATACATACATACATACATCTTTCACTTATCATATATACACATCAATCATGCCTTTAAGTATTATTTGACGGTTACATGCAATATCCGAAGAGTTCATGCATCGTCAAACAATCATCATACATAAATCATACAAGGCATACACTTACCACCTAAGGTAAGTGTATTAACTATCACATCGAGTATGCACACAGCCCCGAAAACATAACAAGGAAGTGGGGATAGAAACTCACCTGAACGCGATTACGTTCACCGGTTATAGTTAATCCTTTCTTGAGCTGAGCACGACTAACTGTATAATCATACATATATTAAATGCGGTTCTAGCTCTTCTTATCATCTAGTTAATGTAATCTCACGCATCTAAGCGGTTTTACTTCATTGGATCATTACCGGTTAGTAAATCATTACTCTTTATCCTTTAAAGGTATATTTCATAAATTAACAAAGTCCAAAGGTTATTGTGTAATTATCTCATTCTTTTCTAAGTCCAGGGACTGTTCTGTCGTTATGTTAAACTTCAGGTTCGTTACTTATCCTTAACGAATTGGGTTACCATAACGAACTGGTTCTTGTAACGAATTGAACCCTTTAACGAACTGGACACCTTAACGAATCAGTCCATCTAATTCGTTATCTCTTCTAAAGAAATGGCTAATAACAAATCAAGGGTAATTCGTTATCTCCTTTAACGAATGGTCATAGCGAATCGGAAGCTAGTTCGTTATTTCATGCTTAGCGAACTTGAACACGAATTGAGTCTAGTTCGTTAGGTTAACTTTAACGGACTAATCACCCCTAATTCGTTAATTCC
>NW_027502044.1:0-17185 GCF_021521415.1 Bidens hawaiensis | reverse complement strand
CACTTAAAGTTTCAAGATTTGCAAGATATAACTTGTCATTGTATAAGGATAAACTAATGAACTCTCTAGTACCAATTCAAGAAACACTACTCAAGTAACTACAACCTAGAAAAAAACTGTTTTCAAAATGCAGGTTTGAATCAAGGAGATTTCTACTTCAACTTTATTTAATTCTTTACAACAACATGAACTTAAACGTTGAAACAAAGAAAGAAAAACAAAAGGCAGCACAAAAAAGAGGGGCAGAAAATGGTTGTGTTTTCACAAATGCTTCCTATTATTAAACCTTTACCCATCAAGAATCTATAGATTGATTCATATATAAGTTACGCCAAAATCGATTAAACTCATACAAATACATACAACAATAACAATCCTATACACAAAAGACCGAAATTAACACCCCGTACCGTTGCCAATGAATGCAATCCATCTCTGGCCGCTGCTGGCGTTGACGGCCCGTACAATTCGGGTGGAAGATCCACAGGCGGTGACGTAATCGGTGACGGAGCACTGGGCGGAGAGCTAGCAAGAATCGCATTCTTCCCGAATATTTCTTTCGGTAACAAAACCTTAGAAATCCCAAAAATTGCCACTGGGTTCTGATCGAATACGGTTTGTGTCACCGAAGCTTGAACAGTGCCGGAGTTAATAGCGACCGAGCCGTTAACCCTGGAAATGTTTAAAGTAAAGCTTCCGGCGCCTTTCTCCTCGGTGGCTAGCGTTGGTTGAACTGGGTTCACAATCGATTGAAGCGACCCGAGCGGGTAATACGAATGCAGGACGTGAAACTTTAAAACGTCGGCTTTTTTATCCGCTGACAAAGATTGAAAGTTCGCCGTCGCCGGTAGATCAGCAAACGCGTCGTCCGTGGGTACGAACAGTGTAATTCCAGCACCGCGTTCGTAAGATTCGAATTCATCAACAACCCCAGATGCAGCTAGCATTGAGCCCATAACATTAAAGTTATGGCCGTCAATCAAGGCTTGAGTAATGTTCAACCCTAACGGCGGACGACTCTCGGACGCTAATAGATCGAGTCCGAATGGTACGATTAGGGAGCTGACTGTGTATATGGTGACGTTGTACGGAAGGGTTTTGATTAGTGAGACTATGGTAGCAGTGTTGGGTGGCTGAGAGTACGCGGCCGGGGATCTGACGGTGGTGGTGTTGGTTTGAGCGTCGTGGGTGACGTTGACGTAGCCGAAGTTGTTGGTGGCTCGGCCGGTGGTTTGGAAGAGAGTGGTGATGAGCTTGCCGGAGGGTGGGAAGCGGTGGAGGTCGGTGAGGGATAGGTATTGTAACAGGACGTGGTAGCGGATGACGTCAGCGATGTTGGATGATGACGGGGAGCGGTGGGTGATGTCGGAGGATCTGAGGATGGTGTTGGGAACGGCGAGGAGGGTGAGGGAGGTGCGGTCGGAGATGTCGGCGGCGACGGTGGTGGCGGAGAGGAGGGCGGAGAAATCGGAGAGATCTGGGTATGGGGAGAGGAGGTGGGTAATGTTGACGGCGGTGGTGGTGTGGAGGAGTAAGTAGAGGGTGATGGTGAGAGTAAAACGGGAAATGTTCATTGTTCTTTGATGATGGTGGAAGGTGGACTGGACTGGTGGTGGTGAGAGTGATGATGATGGTGATGATGATGATGGAAAGCATATACATTCGGAAGTAAACACATCGGACGGACATCAAGTGCATATACTTTTATGTATTGTTTTGTTTAGTCCCTTGGGTTAAAAGTTCATCAAATTGTAGTCCTTTGTCTTTGCGCCAAGTACGTTCCAGAGAGTGACATGTAAAAGGTAAAAAGAAAATCCATTTATAATCAATGGAAAATTTTCTAACATCAAGATCAAATGCATATTGATATAACTACTGAATGCAAATTCGACATTACCTTTATATATATAAATTGAAGTCAAATGATAAATATGGAATGCTAATTTATTCTGGTCTTTGATCCTTATGCATCAACTACATAATTACTTAAAGTTATAAATCAACCTTAATTAAATGATATGTTTTACATATTAACTCTTCATAACAGTCATTTGTAATTTACAAGCTGCTTGTATTCATCTTGGCTTATAACTAGTTTATGACTGAAACACATTTAGAAATAACTTAAAATCTCTGTTAAAATTTCTATTTTTATCTATTTACTTTTATTGGAAAATCTAATAGTGACAAATACTCTCGTATAAATTTTTCAACAAAAAAAAACAAAAAATACTCTCATATGGTGATGCAGAAGCATCCGGCCCATTGGCCCGGCCGAAATATTATTTTTATCTATAAATATGATTGTTAGGTTTTTTATTTAGTTAGTTGATTGATTTTAATAAAGAATTTGTAAGCTTTCAGCTTTGTTAACTGAATCATTCGGTTCGAATCGTTTAAATGAAATCATTGTGTTCTTGATCCATTTTGGTATCAGAGCTTTTGGTTCTCAAATGGCTCAAGAACACAATGATTCCATTCAAACGATTCGAACCTAATGATTCAGTTAACAAAGCTTAAAGCTTACAATTTTTTATTAAAATCAATCAATTAACTAAATAAAAAACCTAACAATCATATTTATAGATAAAAATAACATTTGGGCCGGGCCAACGGGCCGGATGCTCCTGCATCATATGAAATTTCAAGATAAATAATATAAATAACAATCTACCTATTCTAATAAAGTAAAATAAATGTGGACACTTGTCATGTTTTGGTTAATTCTCACAATTTTTTTCCCTCCAAAACTAATATACCCTAATATATGTAATAAATCAATAATTATTTACTTTCCTTTTACACTATATTTATATAATATCTATATATTTTTATAAATATAAATGTTAACATATTATTTTACTATTTATTTCAAAATGCTTGGTGAATTTCAAAAATCAACGACAAATCATGTTTTTCAAATGAAAATTGTTTCGGGTTTTTTGTGGAACTTAAATTTGATTTTATGGGTCAAAAGTTGGTAAATAGATTGTTTGGTACAAGTTAACTACATTTAGGTCAAAATTTGTTATGGGTCAAAAATGAAAATTTTGAGTACTTTTAAAAATTTAAGAATGCAAAATAGATTTATCGTCAAATTTGTTAGGGGTTCAAAGTGTTGAATTTAAATTGTCAAAAGTATGAAAGTTAGAATTTTAAATATGATTCGGGTTTCAAATTTATTTTTAAGGGCATTTTTTGAAATAATTAAAAGGCTCGGGATTTGGCAAATTGACTATTTTTCCCTCAACTATTAAAATTTAAGAAAAAATTATGAACACTTTCGGCATGCCAACCCCATGCCTATCAATACTTCTAACTTTATCAAATTTGAAATATTTATGTCAACATTAATTTATATACGCATTGTATAGATACAAGTATAGATGTAATACATTTTTTTTTCATATACGCTATGTAATTATTTTTTACTTATAATTTTATAATTTGAATTATCCCGTATGTGACACGGACTCTAAAACTAGTAAAGAATATTTGAAAATATAGCATGGTTGTATCACTAATGTGATTGGGCTACCTTGGCATCTAACTAAAGAGACATTTATTTGTTTCATCTCCTATACAAATTTTATATTGGCATTGACTTATTTATTATATGATAGTCGTATTATAGTTGATATATTTTTCTCAAAGATTGCAATCACCCTGATAAATATAATGTGACTAGTGAAGGTCGCACCCTCAAAGCTCTCGTTGGTGTAGCACTGATCAAATACATATAAAGGGAGGATCTATTGATCTAGCATAGGTTAAGAGGTATCATGTGTCACCCCTTAATTTTCTTGGTGATCGAAGTAGATTTTTAGTGCACGTATTTTTTTTCTTTTTTATTTTATATATTAGCAACTCAAACAAAAAAAAAATTTAACCTGCCCTATCCCTTAACTTTTTTTTCTAGATTCACCATTGAATTGTGTAGACCCATCAGTCCATCACTCAAACACATCTCATTAGAAATTAAACTTTTTGATATGAGCATGGATTCTAGAAAGCATATAAAAATGATTTGCTGATTTACCTTGAAAACTTTCAAATTCTCATATTCCATATGTACTTAACTACCGGGATACATGTACACATAATTATTGAAGTCACCATGCATTGACGCAAATACACCCATGCTTCTCATGGTTAGGCCCGGCTCCGAAAAAGTAAAAGAAAATTTGGGCCGAAGGCGAAAATTTTTTTGGACCTTAAATAAAACCGAAGGCGAAAATTTTTTTGAACCTTAAATAACAGAAGTATTTTGTTGGTTTAAACAATTTAATTTTGATCTGACTTAATTGGTTATAATTTAGATTGCGTAAAAAACTTTTGTATAAAAATAGAATTAAATATGTTTCATATGAGACTAGAACCAATGGCCTTTTGGTTGGGAGTAATACTTCTTTACCACTAGACCAAACTAATATTTATATAAATGAGTTTCAACACTAACTATATATATTGTTTTAATAAAAATACATATAATTTTTTTTTAAAAAAAATTCGGGCCTAGTGGGGTGTCGGGCCTTTGGCCGTCGACCACCCAGTCCCCCCTATGGGCCGGCCCTGCTCATGGCTGTCGTATTATCATGCATTTTCCATGTATATATATATACACATACACATTAGTTTTTATCCCCCGTATTACGGGAGTCATTTAGTTTTTCGTTTCTAAGATTATGAATGTATTTTTTCTTTTGGATTTTAGTTTAGTTATTGTAAGAATTAATAATATATTTGAACTTATTTTGATTAATTTATGTTGTGCTATGTATTAAAGTAAAAGAATAATTCAAAATATTTGAATTTTGATTAACCTTGGTCAAAGATCTCCTCATCTATAGCAAGTGCTCAATCCTCTCAACTCATTTATTTCAAGATTGTAACCATCTTTTATATTTATTGTATTCCTTGATTAAGGCTTTGACCATTGCATATATATGTGCAATATTTGTAGTTGTGAATAATGAAATAAACAATTATATTTAATTCTTATTATGGTATCAAAAGCCTAAAAGTGCTCCTCTGAGCTTTCCGATCTAATTTTGTTTTTTTACAACAAATTAAAATACTTTCATTTTCCCCCTCCTATCACTACACCATTGTTGAACCATACATCCATCCCATGGCATCTTCCTCTTCAGAGTTCCATAGAATGGTAAAGCAATCACTACATGCTTACATGCTGGGAGTTCAAAACAACGGCTCAACCAATTGGCTACTTGATAGTGAGGCGTCACACCATGTGACCAATGACCTAAGTGTATTATCCTTCCATGCACCGTATGATGGCACTGAAGATCTCGTCACTGGTGGCGGTTCATCCCTTACAATAACTCATATCGGTTCACTAATAATTCACACAAAATCAACTCCTCTTGTGCTAAAACACGTTTCTTTGCGTCCCATCTATATCTCGAAACATTATTTCGATTTCTCGCTTATGACAACAATTTTTCAATTAAATTTTTTGACAGTTTTTTTGTCATAAAGGATAAAGCTTCCAAACTCCCCCTCCTAAAAGGAACCACAAGCAACGGGGTATACGAACTCTGTTCCTCACCTCAGCCCACAGTTTTCTCTCTTCAAACATCAAAACAATGGCATCATATTTTGGGTCATCCAAATGTTAAAACTTTGAAACTTTTGTCCTCCTTTATCTCTAGTATTTCTATTCCAATAACAATTGTAACTCTTGTGACATTAACTAGAGTCATAAACTTCCCTTTTATCAATTAACATTATCATCTAATGCTCCTCTTGAGTTAATATTTTCTGATGTTTGGTCCTCACCAATTACTTCTTTCGATGGATACAAGTATTATATCATATTTGTAGACCATTACACAAAATATATATGAATATACCCACTAAAAAATAAATCTAATTCTTTCTCAACTTTTATTCGTTTTCAAAACCTAGTAGGGACCTATTTTCAAACCACTATCAAACAACTTTTCTCCGACAATGGAGGTGAATATATAAAACTCTCTTCCTATCTTCAATCTCGAGGTATATCACACCTCACATCGCCTCCTCATACACCCGAACACAATGGTTATGCCGAACGGCGACACCGACACATTGTCGAAACCGGACTATCCCTTATATCTCATGCCAAATTACCTTTAAACTTTTGGCCGTTTGCTTTCACCACCGCCACCTATCTTATTAACCGCCTTCCCACACCAACTCTCCAAAATACCTCACCATACCACCATATCTTTAACAAATACCCAAACTATAATAAATTACGAAGTTTTGGTTGTCTTTGTTACCCATGGCTTCGTCCGTACCATACACATAAACTCCATCCAAAATCAAAACCTTGTATTTTTGTTGGATACTCTCCTTCTCAAAGTGCATATTATGCTCTAGATCCCTTCACAAATAAAATATATACTTCTAGGCATGTTAAATTTGTTGAAAATGAGTTCCCTCTAATCTCACATCTTGGTTACCTATATCTTTACCTATCATCTCCACCACAAACCCAAATGCTTCGACGAAACATGTAAAAATTGGTAATCAGAGAGTTTTTTTTTTATTATATGGCATATGCCTTTTTCTTATTTTGTTACACAAAGGAGAATAAGCCTTAAATAGGTAAAACGAAGGAAACTAATAAAACAGAATGAAAAAAAAATAATGGCTGGAGATATGCGTGGGTCTTTAATTGAGAGTGAAATGAGGAGAGATAATTATGCACAAAATAATGCATTTTCAATACTCCCCCTCAAGTTGGAGCATGTAGATTTCGAATGCCCAACTTGCTTAGTAGAAAGCTGAGGTGCTGGGCTCCAAGGGCCTTGGTTAACAAATCTGCAACTTGATTTTTGGAACTAATATAAACTGGTTTAACTTCTCTGCTTTCAACTCTTTCACGTACAAAGTAACAATCCATCTCTATGTGCTTTGTTCTCTCATGGAAGACTGGATTGTTCGCTATGTGCATGGCTGCCTGGTTATCACAGAACAAAACAGTTGGTTCTCCTTGTTCAGCATCTAATTCACTCAACATCCATCTTGCCCAAATCACCTTGCTGACAGTAGTAGCCATGGCTCTGTACTCTACTTCTGCAGATGATCTTGAAACTACTGATTGCTTCTTTGACTTCCACGATATGGGTGCTCCTCCGAGAGAAAATAAGTAA
Organism: Bidens hawaiensis; assembly: GCF_021521415.1. Taxonomy (NCBI): domain Eukaryota; kingdom Viridiplantae; phylum Streptophyta; class Magnoliopsida; order Asterales; family Asteraceae; genus Bidens; species Bidens hawaiensis. Next base: position 10,025 of record NW_027502044.1, on the reverse strand, counting down.
CCAGTTCGAGACTTTCTTGACAAAGGGCATCCTAACCAATCCGCATCACAATATGACAATAAGTTCATGCCACCTTCTTTTGGTAACAATATACCTTGTCCTGGAGTCAATTTCAAGTACCGCAGAACTCTAGTTGCTGCATCCATGTGGTTCTGGTGAGGGTCTGTCACGAATTGGCTAAGGACATTCACTGCATAAGTGATGTCCGGTCTGGTGGCCTGCAGGTAAAGGAGACGACCAACTAACCTCCTGTATTGACTGCTATCCACTTTCTGTTCTCCTTCTCCCTTTCCAAGCTTAAGGTTTTGTTCCACGGGAAAGGAACTAGGTTTACACCCTTCCAGGCCGCTATCCCTCAGGATATCTAGGGTGTATTTTCTTTGACTCAAGACCAAACCTTCCTTAGTACGAGAGACTTCGATTCCAAGAAAATATTTCAAAGGACACATGTCTTTGATGCTGAACATCTCGTCGAGCTGATCTTTAGTGTGTTGTATTTTTACAGAATCGTTTCCAACTATGACAACATCATCAACATATATAAGTGCAGCTACATAGGACCTTTCTGACTTATAAATGAACAGAGAATAATCTGCCTTTGACTGTCTGAACCCGAGCTTAACGAGAGCTTTTGTGAATTTTTTATACCAATTACGTGACGCCTGTTTCAAACCATAGATCGATTTTCTTAATCTACAAACATGAGCCTCCCCCTTTTAGCGAAACCCTCTGGAATCTTCATGTAGACTTCTTCCTCTAAATCCCCATGCAATAAGGCGTTATTCACGTCAAGTTGGTGTATCATCCAATTTCTTTTCACAGCCACGGCCAACAAGGTACGAATAGTAACCAACTTTGCAACAGGTGCGAATGTATCATGATAATCAACCCCTTCGAGTTGAGTGAAACCCTTCGCCACCAATCTCGCCTTATATATCCACCTCTCCGTTTGGTTTGTACTTGATTTTGTAAACCCACTTTGAGTCAATCGCCCTTTTGTTTTTGGGCAACGCCTCAAGAGTCCAAGTACCATTTTGTTCAAGGGCCTTAATTTCTTTCTTCATGGCTTCTCGCCATTCATGGTTCAGTGATGCTTGACAAAAAGTCTTCGGCTTATCGCATGAGTTAATAGCTGACATAAAAGCTTTATGTGTGGGAGAAAAATTATCATAAGAGATGTAACAAGCTAGAGGATGTACCGTGGATGAACTTTGATTAGCTGTGGGTCGAGTATGGTCTATCGATGGGGGAAGCTTGACATTGTAATCGTTCAAGCGTGCCGGTTGGGTTCGAACTTTGGATAGTCGAACTTGGGCATTTTCTTCCTCTCGAACTGTAAGGCCCCTTTACCGGTAACCCTACTTTCGTGTTGGATTTACTCATAAACACAGTTCTAAATATCAGAGTTAATTAAAAACTTTACGCGGAATATAAAACTTTCATAAAACATTACATATCGATTCATAATCATGTCTTAAAACATTCCTCTTGTCTTTCAAATCAAAACATAACTTATAAAACATATCAGATCTTCAGATGCCAGGCTTTAGTCTTCTGCCATGTGTCCTCCACTCAAGCCAGCTGTCTCAACCTACTCACCTGCGTGCATACTAAAAGTCAGCTACGCTGAGTGAGTTCTAGTTAATCATACAATACCATACAATACCTTATTACATACATACGTACTTAACCTCATAACTTTCTTTCATACACACATAAGTACTCATGCCTTCATTCTTACTTACATACTTTCTTTCTTACTTACATACTTTCTTTACATTCATAATCATACGTTTTAAAGAGCCTTTCGCCCTATAACCTCACAGATATTATAAGGGTCTGGTCCCTAACATCACAGATATTATAAGGGTCTGGTCCCTAACATCACAGATATTATAAGGGTCTGGTCCCTAACATCACAGATATTATAAGGGTCTGGTCCCTAACATCACAGATATTATTAGGGTCTGGTCCCTAACATCACAGATATTATTAGGGTCTGGTCCCTAACATCACAGATATTATTAGGGTCTGGTCCCTAACATCACAGATATTATTAGGGTCTGGTCCCTTGTTTTCGAATATTAGTAGGGTTCGATTCCCTCTTCGTTACCATACAACCATACATCATACCTCGAGTATTATTAGGGCTCGGTACCCTTTTCGTAACCATACAACCATGCAACCGTCATTTCCTTCCTTTATTAACTTTATTACGTTCATACACATAAACATACATATCATACTTGCCATATTTATAACGTTACAACCTGACAGTACGTGCAATATCCGAAGATCGTTCACGTACCATCAAGCAATCGTTCATACATATCATACTTACCATATTTATAACGTTACAACCTGACAGTACGTGCAATATCCGAAGATCGTTCACGTACCATCAAGCAATCGTTCATACATATCATACTTACCATATTTATAACGTTACAACCTGACAGTACGTGCAATATCCGAAGATCGTTCACGTACCATCAAGCAATCGTTCATACATATCACATATATCACATATGGCATACACTTATTACTTAGGATAAATGTATTAACAACACATCAAGTATGCACACAGCCCCGAAAACATAACAAGGAATGGGGCTAGAAACTCACCTGGATCCTGTTACGCTCGCCGTTGATCGTAATTCCTTTCTTTAACTGGGCTCGGCTAACTGTATAATATTTACACATATCAATTAACTACTACTACTCGTTTTGTATTTCTATCTATATATGACCCACAACGAACGGGGGTCCGGGGGCAGCGCCCCTGGCAGCGGGGTTCTAGGGGCGGCAGCCCCTAGCGGGGTCCAAGGGGCAGAGCCCCTGGCTGGGGTTAAGCTGCCAGGTCAGCTTGGAAAAATTTTATTTTCGATAACTGCCTTAACACATTTTCCATTAGGTTTTTAATTTATTTTCTGAGCGAACTTCACTTTAGGCGAAGTTAAACCTTAGGCGAACTTGGCTTCAGGCGAAGTTAAACCTTAGGCGAACTTGGCTTCAGGCGAAGTTAAACCTTAGGCGAACTTGGCTTTTAGGCGAAGTTAAACCTCAGGCGAACTTGGCTTTTAGGCGAAGTTAAACCTCAGGCGAACTTGGCTTTTAGGCGAAGTTAAACCTCAGGCGAACTTGGCTTTTAGGCGAAGTTAAACCTCAGGCGAACTTGGCTTTTAGGCGAAGTTAAACCTTAGGCGAAGTTACCATTTCAGCGAAGTTGCCATCAGGCGAACTTGGCTTCAGGCGAACTTATCATCAGGCGAACTTGGCTTGCAGGCGAAGTTCATCAGGCGAACTTAGCTTGCAGGCGAAGTTCATCGCTTGAAGGCGAAGTTGCCCAGATGAAGGCGAAGTTGTCGCGCTGCAGATCTGTTTGCCCATAACTCCTTCGTTTCTTAGCCAAATAACTCGATTTTGGTACCCACGGAATCGTATGATCGGCGCCTACAAATCCCAACCATCAAATCGGCCTAAAATCGACGTTTTAGGGGTCCGATTTGGGCAGTTGTGTTTCGGGTCCGATTAACCCGTCAAATCCTAACCATTTTCAGTAATATTAGCTTTGCGGGATTAGTTCTTACCTTTCCAACTCAGATCTACCAGCAAAATCTCGGGTCTCGACTTCGGATCTCGGTCGGTTATGTGTGTGTTTTTGAGTGTGTAAAAGAGAAAGATGGAAATAAAATGATATCTTGGGCTTGGGATGGGTATTTATATCTCTCAAGCCCACGGACCCAAGGCCCATTCTCATTTAACCCATCTTACGTAATCTAAGCCCATGACCCGTTCCTTACTCGACATTAAATAACTAAAACGTGAAATCACTAAACATAACTTTCTTTTATTTAACATTATAAAAATTTTAGGATGTTACACGAACTGAAGTGTTTTGTTTAGAAGGACCAGCAATGTTTTGTATTTCATGTTCCACATTTTGTGCATTGTTAACATCTTGATCATTAATGTCTGAGGTGTTTAGCGATGCCTCAACTAAAACTTCATGGCTGATGGTCTCGATATCATCCTCATGACCGTGGGCATTCTTTCCATTCTGATTTTCTTCGTTCCCATTAGCGCGAGGGGTGACTAAGGGCTCGCTTTCATTTGTCTCATTGTAAGACCAGGGCAGAAAATCAAAAAGTTTCTCATTTTCGCCTTTGTCAATATGATCCATGCTCTTGAAAGGAAAAACATTTTCAACAAATTTCACATCTCTTGACACCACCACTTTGCTATCGGTAATGTCATATATTTTGTACCCTTTTGTTCCCGGTGGATAACCTAAAAATACCCCGGGTTTTCCTTTCCATTCAAATTTGTCTCCATTTGTGTCGGTGTTTCGATAGTAAGCGAGGCAACAAAAAATCTTCATATGTTCATAATCAGGTTCTTCTTCATGTAAAATTTCAAATGGTGTTTTGTTGTAAATGGTGTTTGATGGGAGGCGATTGATTATGTAGGCCGCTGTCATGACACACTCGGCCCAAAACTTCTTTGGCAAATTTGCCTCAAATCTAAGTGCTCGTGCAGTTTCGAGCAAATGTCTGTGCTTACATTCTACAACACCATTCTGTTGTGGTGTGTGTGGGCAAGTGGTCTCAAGAATTATGCCCTCTTGAGCATAAAAGTCGTGCATTCGGTTTGAAATAAACTCCCCCCCCCCCCCCCGTTATCACAACGAATCCTTTTAATTGATTTTCCAAATGCGTTTTGATTATTTTGTGGAAAAATATCAGATGGTCACCCGCATCAAATTTGTGTCTTAGAAGGAAAACCCAAACAGATCGACTGTAGTCATCCACGATCGTTAAAAAATAGTTTGCTCTTGAAAGCGAAGGAGTTCTATACCTTACCCAAAGATCACAATGCAACAATTCAAAACATTCTTTGGTTTTGATATAACTTATGGGAAAAGGTAACCGAGTGTGCTTGGCTTTAGCATACGAATCACAATCAATAGTTTTAAAAGAAACATTTTTGACAAAATCAAAACGAGGAAGTTTACCACTAGAGGCGTATGATCATACTTATTGAGGCTACCAAGTGCAAGTAAATTCGAGCAAATAATCAAGTAACACACAAGTCCCTATAGTAAATTGTAGTTTGTAAGCAAAATCATAAATAACTTTGAATTTTGTAGGATACATATGCTACCCCAAAATATGAAAACGTTTAAAAAGGGGTTGTGAGAAACTCACCTCGAAATCGAAGATGACTTGAAATATAAACCGTAAGCACAATAACGAAACCGAAGCAACCGAAAGTACTTTAAAAAATCCAAAACGATCGAGCTTCTCAAACTATAAAAAAAATAAATACGAATATTTAAGGACTAATCTAACGGGATTAACTAAGTTAAATAATGTAATTTTTAGGATTATGCATTATTTTAATGTATTTTATGGGGTAAAATTATATTTAACATTAATGGAATCTTTAACGAACTAAACATTATTTTAACTTTTTTTTTGTTAATAAATTAACACAATTATGAGAAATATAATGTTTATGTATTAAGGATTTTAATGATAGTTTTAACTCGAATTATAATGGTTAACGAAATCGAATAAAGTTATCTTTAGCTAATTATTATTACCAAATTAAAGTTTAACGGAATAAAAGCTAACGAAACTAATATTAAAGTTAACGAACTATATTATTAAATATTATTTGAGCTAATAAATTATTATTTAAATATGATATTTATGGATTACGGGTTTTATCGGCAATTTAACTTGAGGAAAATTTTTAAACGAAAAATAAAGTTAATGTGACGGAAATAATTATTATGGATTTTACGAACGTTACGAATATGAAAAGTTAGGTTTTTGGATGAGAAATGGTAAAATAAATTTTGTAATTACTTTTATTAACTAACAAATAATTTTATTTATTTAAAATAATTTTTAACGATTTATTATGATTTTAAAATAATTTAATTGGTTTTTGATATAAATAAAATGGGTTTAAAAAATATACCAAAGATCTTGCCTTGGCCCGGGTTCAAACACGGGTCAGCAGCTTGATAGAATGATTGCTTATCCACTAGACCAAACCATGTAATTGATATGTAAACAGAAACAGAAACAGAAATTTATATACAAATGATACAAGCTCATCTTCTTCTTCACAAATCCTAGGATTCAATTCTTCAAACTGGTTCCATGTTCGACTAAATTTTGTTAGGGGTTTTCTTCTATGGCTCAAAAGGATTCAAAAGAATATAAAAAAATACCTGTTAAGTTCTTGTTTGACGGAGAACCATGGTGGCCGGAAAACGATTCTTGACCGATTAATTTCTTGATGTAGAGAGTTTGTTAGTGTAGATTAAGGTTATGAGCGAGTTTAGAAGATGAATTAGGACTTATTTATACTAGCAATTGGAGTGTAGGATGTTCAATTGAATTAATTAACTTTGGCCGAAATTTCGGCGATATTCACGGGTCGTTACCTAGGTTTTAGGCCGTTGATGCACGATATTATTGTTGATTAGTGATTTACGTTAAAGTCTAAAGCCGTTACGACGATTAATTTGGTCAAAGATGCGAATTAAAGGGGGTGTTTGGGCTCTCGCTGGAACCGTTGCCGCTGCCGGAATTCCCTTCATCGGAAAAACGGGCAGCAAAAGGAAGATGGCTGAATTTTTTGTTGTTTTTATTATATATTGAAAATTTACACTTTAGGCCCTCCTAGTTTTTAAGAAGTTTTAATAATAGAACTTGAATTATATTTACAATATAGACCTTGTACTATTGAAATGTAATTAATATAAGAAATAAATTATAGATTTTAAATAATTTATTATATTATACCCGCATAGTTCGTAATTGTTTAAAAAAAGAACTTTAAATCCCGTAGTTTGAATTTTTTTTTTTGAGCAAACTGAAAGAAAGAAACGAATGAACATAATTTCTCGTGAATATTATATCAATACTAAATGACAAACATAATACATTGAAATGAAACTAAAGAATATAAGAATATATATATTTATACATATATATTTATAAACAAAATAACCGAAATTTAAAATGGGTCGGGTTTTCGGGTTTAAAAAGTAACGATTGTTACAGGATTCACAAATTTTTGAAATTTCGTCCCGAAATTAAGATTAAAAAAAAATTAAAAAAAAACATATAATACAAGGAGTTGTTAAAAGTTTTAACAATTTTATATACATAATTAAATAAAACAATAACGTCGATCTTTGAATGACTCGAAAGACGCCACAAATGGAAATATGGCAGGGACATTTATATATGGGATGTACCAGCGGTGTATCCACCATGCCCTTATCATATTTCATTTGTCCCATCTTTTAAAATCATTCCAGGTTTCGAGTTATTGCACACAACGTACTTATTATGTCTTCCATGCGAGGACTTGGATAATTACGTGTCAACCCATAAAAACCTTTATCGTCGGATGGTCCACATAATCCGTCCCATTGTGTGGGTTTAAAAATATAATAAGTCCTTATGTGAAAACCTTAGAATTCAATAACGATGAACTATATAGATCAAAATTCAATAGCATGTAGAAACGAATCCTTAAGGTCAAGGATAAGCGAGAATACGAAATCATTGAAGTTTTAAGATATAAACAATGTTTACCAAACAAAATGCACGAAACTCTCGAGTAGTATGAAAAATTAGAATAACAGATTACATTAATTGAAATTATGAATATGAAATAATAAAGTTTAGAATAGCATGTTAAGTAAGCGTAGCATTGAACAACAAAATGTAAGCACGTAAGTCGATAAGCATTGGGTCCGAGAATAAGATAGAATAAACAAAACTTTAGTAAAAGAATCAAGTAAGTTCTTAGAGTCAATAATGACTCTTTAAACAAATGAAAATTTTCAATAAAGAGAATATCAACGCAACATTCGAGATTAATAGAAATAGATAATTGCAACTTCGAAATCAAAGTAAAACATTGACCTCAAATTGGTAAAACATTGAGAAAATAATCGGAATTTCAAGGCCGAATTAAAATATTGATCTCAAATTGGTAAAACGTTGTGATTATGAATAACTAAATATCCGAATAAAACGTTAAGCGAAAATAGAACAATGTGACCAAACTATTCATGTAATCAAAATAAACTCAACATGTGTATAAACACGCTCATGGTCTCCAACTTCCACTAAACAATTATGTTTATGGGAAATCGGTTATAGATCATGAGATTGAAATAGCAAGGTAAACCGCTTCAGAATGTGTCTATGAATGGGAATAGTTCACAAATTAACGAATAATCAAGCTCGATATTAACTTCGTAGAAAACCTTTGAAGGGAATTCGATACCTAAAACTTCATGAAAATACCCAAACGGAATAATATCTCTAACATATGAAGGAAAGGAAAAACAAAAGGGTAACTTGCAATGCTCGTTTTCTCAAAGTGGGTTTTGCGGTATGAAGGTTATTGTGGTGCGGTGGTATGGTATACTAATCCGAAACTCGTTGGCATTGACACAGGGGGGAACAGAAATGATTGATGACATTGTTTGTGAAAATCGTTTGTAGGGACACGATGTTTAAAACTCAAAGGAAATTTATGATAATAACCTTAGCTAGTTAGAAAACTTTGGAAGACTTTTGATGTAAAGGGTTTCCCGGTTTGGTGACATTTTAAGAAAATGGAAGTCGTTAGATAAGTAACTCGTCGATGGTAATATAATAGCCTCCCGGCTTAGAAATTGTTTAAGGTGAAATATTTTATTTTAATAGTTTTATAATAATAATAATAATAATAATAATATAATAATGGTATTAATAATGCTAATATTAATGGTAGTAAAATAATAAGGTATTGATTGATAGTAGTAGTAATAATAATAATAATAATAATAATAGTAATAAAAATGAACCATTTGAATTTTCGTAAAGTTCTTTTGATGCAAAAACTACTTGAATATATTTTGTATATACTTATTAATGATTTATTTAAAATAATAAATGTTTGAAATTTCACGAAAGAGAATGTTTGTGAAAGAACTAAATGTGGAAAAAGAGTGCAAGAAATAATAATAGGTTTGAAAAGGTGAAGTATTTAAGTCGAAAATCAAATAAACCTTTGATTGGTCAAGGAACGTGGGGTAAGGTTTTGTATGGTGGAAACAAGTTAAGCCTTATAACGGGTGTGCTTGGGTTACTGCAATAGTAGCAAGTTTGAAGTTCGAGCATGAGGTAAGGCAGAAGGTGGCGGATAAATGGTTGGGTAACAGGTCGTGGGAATAAAGGTATGTATAATTATGAGACAAAAGTTGATGAGTTGGCCGAATTTAACACTATTTGGGACATTTCGACATTGCGGTAGCGGAGTGGGGGAATCGTACTTGTCCTACAAAGGGTGGGTTCTCGTGTAAATATCTTTGTTGGGTTGGGTTTGAGTATCCAAGAGTTAGGTTGGGTTTGGATTTACTTAGGTATAGTATTGAGGTTTGGATGTATTATTGGTAATGAGTCTCGGTTTGCTGTGGTCGGGAGTGCGATGGTCAATTGCTTGATGGTCTGGGTTGTCGTTTTGTGGTTTAAGATTCAAGGGCAACGTCGAGGAAAGCGAGAACACATACGAAGCGTGAAGAATTTATGTAACTCGGAACATAAATATGAAATTCGTATAAAAAATTAAAAGAAACTTTTCATAAAATATTCCTAAAATCGGAAGCAATCTCTATAAATCATAAAATGAAATCGCATGAATTAAAATTTGAAGTCAAAATTGAAATGCTTATGAGTCAGTATGAGTTTTCGCATTTTAGTAATACTAATCTCGTAAATTTTTGGATAAAAAATATATCAAATTTTGAAATAAAAACACGGAATTAATATAAACCTAATATGAGTAATGAAATTGAATTAAAAATCGAGTGTTTATGTACCACCATAACTTTTCGAATTTTCAATTAAAACTATAATAAACGAATTATATAAAGAAAAAAAATTCATGCGTCACCATGACTTTTCAAATTCTCAATTTAAAACACACGAGAAAACGAGTATTGG